>NC_056527.1:158378859-158417216 GCF_019175285.1 Sceloporus undulatus
TAAGAAAACAGTGTGAAACCAGGAGTTGATGATATTTTCTTTCCTCTTCCTCTTCTCCCACCTGCAAACTATGAAGTTCTCATTCTGGGGCTCTATTTTCATGGTTGGTTGCATCTCTCTTTTTTTGCCTGTCCCCCATGACTTGGTATTTCAGTGTGGAAAGAACTCCAGCTGTGTACAGAACATCTTGAAGAAACAGCAGTCGATTCAACCCTTTTAGTACTGTGGATGCTAGTAACAATTTCTGACAGAACAAAGGTCTGGGTTGGATGTCAAGGGATTAGAAAGAGATTCTCTGTCTTTTCCCATGCTGAGATGTAACATCCAGGACGGAGAAAGAGAACAAAAAGAGAACGAGACAGGTGAACATGTTCCATATTTAAGATGACAAGAGCAATATAGTCATGAAAAATATTCAGCCATTTGTATTTTTTAGAGGACTAATGGTAGATGGTTGAGACTAGTTTCTAGGTAATTTTGAAAAGCAAAGCATGAGAGAGAGGCACTTCTCTCTGTCCAACAACCCTCTCAGGCATGTTTGGTGGGAACAAGAGAAAGGGCCTTTTCAGTGGCTGCTCCCAAGCTCTGGAGCTCCCTCCCTCCAACAATCCCCCTCACATTCTCCTGAACCGATGTCAAGGATCTTCAGTCCTTCGTGTAGCTTCTGGAATCATTCTCTAGGTAGAGGTTTAGTGAGGATGTCAGCAATTATTACCTCGGTGTTGCAGTATTCCAGTTGGACAAGTCCATTCTGACACACTTATTTTACTTAATGAAAAGCAATGTCAATGTTCTTCTTGAGTCTACTGGTACTTCTCACTTTGCAACAACTGAAGTAAGACAAGGATAAAGGAGAAAAGTGGGAGGAGAGGAAAGAAGCTAGGTTGTCAGAATCTCAAGATCCTGCCATATATTGTACTTCTGGGGATATGGGGCATGTAGCATACATGTATCATTGTGTAGTGGTCTTTTGCAAGGTGTGGCTATGTAGTAAGAGTAGCAGTTGATGTAAGGTTTAAACTGTTTGTTAGAGCACTGAACGCTGAGACCAGTCTAAGGAATGTGTAGGAGGGTTCATCCTGGTCAAGCTGGCTTACCACTAAGTTGTCAGTGTGAAAAGAAACAGGATGGAGATTCGGAGAAAAGGTGATGGGGGACATCTGGTCATGGTCCTGGGAACTAAGAATGAAAGGGCGTCAAGCTGGTGGCATGGAGTCTTTATTATGCTTTGATATATCCTGATGCCCTTAGCTCTAACTGAAAAGCCTACCAGGTACTCTTGTCTCTGCTGGCTGTAGTAGTAAAGGTCTTTCCTTAAACAACTGAAGACTAGTTGTCTGTGTCTTGGAGTAAGAGTTTCCCTTGGTTCTGACAGTGGGGCATTTCTAAATCAGCTAAGAAAGTGAAACGGGAGAGGATTAATTGGGGATGTCCCTGCCAAATCTGATGCTCAAGGTCTCCACACTCCTTTCTAGATGTCAACATGTGTTGGCTACAGGAGATCAAGCTGTGGAGTAACCATCGTAGCTAAAACTTATAGCCACTGACTGGGGCTAGTCCACATGTAAGTATATTATGTGAATTGCTGGGATTTTCTCACATTTGCATTGATGGTTAATTGTGTTCACTTTTCTGTGCCAATTTGCATGTGTTCACATCTATCCATCCTCTCTCTGCTGAAAATGCATAGCTATTTGAATGCATGCAACACACATGGATGGCCACATATGTGATAATGTGCCTTTATGCAGATATCTGTGGAAACTCTGGTAAAAGCCATGAATCCCTTTTTTCTGCAGAGTTTAAGGAGTTTTGTGTTTTGTTTTGCGGAGTGTGTGTGGGGAAAAAACAAATTGTGGTGCGTTACAGAGCACCCAAAAATGGCACTCTGCTGGCACCGCTGGTTGCTGTGTCCGGAAACCACAGTGGACAAACTGTGCGATTCCCAGACGCAACAAAAAGGTGCAAAAAGTGGCTTCTTTTTACACCCCGGAAGTGGCGCCGCAAGTCGCTAGTTACACACTTGTGGCGTCATTTCCACCACATGACATGCAGATGCTAGGCATCTGCGATGTCAAGATGGTGGCGCCCGTGTACAACGGGCGCCACCATTTTGTATGTCCCTAGGATGTACTAGGGTTAGGGTGTCCGGAATGGATGCCCTTTCTTAACCCTAGTATGTCTTGGGGATGTACTTTACGCCCGTCTCTAACAGGCCTGTGTGTGGCCAGATCACATTCTAGTCAACTGGAATGAGGATTATTTTAATTGTGTAGACAAGCCATGTGGTGATTTATCTTTTCTACTCCCTTTAAAGGAGTAACAAGTAACTGAGATGTTTCTTAGCTCAGCTTCAGTTCACTGCTCTTCTGTTGCAAGGCTGTTCTAGTCGGAATGGAATGTGTTTTTCTTTCTGCTTTCAATATCTTTGAAATACAAATAGGACAGCAATTATTGGGCCTTAGCCAAAAGATTTCTCCCACATTTACTTTTATATGTCCTGGTTTGCCACATTTGGAGGAAGTGGAGGTCATGAGGCAAACAAATGTAATTCATACTAAGTACTTGGCTGGCTGGTATGTAAAATTATATAAATGTTGTGTCTTTAAAGCCTTGCTGGTTGCATGGGTCATCAGCACTACAGAGATCGATGTCTCCTTTTCATTAAATTCATGCTCTTAATATATTTCTCTGTGTGCTTTTCACACCGTTAAAGAGTCATACTGCTTTCCCCGCTCCATATTTTTCTTTTTTTAAAAAAATCCACCTCATTATTTTAGTATGACAATAAATAAAAGCTGTTTTAGCATTTGAAAAGAAAGTTCAGTGCGCTCCTATTACTCTGCTCTGGAGATGTATTTTTGGATGGCTCAAGCATTTCCCCCTGGTCTTTGTGTAAATTTACAACAAAAAAGATGACATTTTCTTTGCATAAAAGGAGTAAATTATGAGGTCAGTGCTCAGATGTTTGTCATCTTCCAATTAGTTTAGGCAGAGCTGGTGAAGAGGTCCTATGAGAATGAATAAACTGGTCAAAGTTACTTTTATGGACTACAATTCCCTGAATGGGATGTGATTAAAAAAAACTTTTCGAAGCTAGGGAAATGGCATTATATGATTACTGAGTGCCATATCTGTGGAACTGTGGGAAGAAAAAAGCTTTCACCTGCCACTCTGTAAAGTTCAGATTTCACACTTCCTAATCAGCCATGAAACCCAACGGTTGACCTTGGCAAGTCACACACTCTCAGCCTCAGAAGAAGGAAATGGCAAACCTCCTCTGAATAAATCCTGCCAAGAAAACCCCATGATAGGGTCACTTTAGGGTCGCTGTAAGTTGGAAATGACTTGAATGCACACAACAACAACAAATATTTGAAATGGATGATTGGTGGGAGGGGGGATTTGGCTTCAAGTCTGAGGGTGTACTGGGCAAAAGATCCTTTTGCAAGCTCAGCATTTTGTTGGCGGGACCTTGAGGGTGTATGTGGCTGCTGTGGTAGAACTCTAGTCAGAGTTGGGTTTAACTCCCCACAATGCCTCCAACCAACTGTACATCCAAGGGCATTGGTGGGCCATAAGATAAGTTTGTGTCTGAGAGTGCATGTGCCCCCACTTGTATGGAGGGGGGAAGTTTCAGGGTAGGGTTACCAAAGTTCATGGCCTGGACCTGAGTGTCTATTTATCATGGGTCATCTCCCACTGGAAGACAAGGATGCAAATTCCCCAGTTTTGGTGGATTTATCTTCAGGCAAGAAAGGATTTTGTGGAAATCTCCAGCTCAGCTAATAAAGCAGCACAGTTAATGCAGAGACTTCCTACAACTGAACTGACTTTTTAAGCTACTGCAATATCTTAAGTTACTGGATTTGGGGACTGAAGGAAAAATTCATGGGAGATGTTCTTGTGAGTGGGATGGCCTCATTTTGAGCACTTCCTCCATAGCTACAACCTTGCCAAAAAGTGTGTCTAGTGGGTTTGGTTCCAGTTATAATGACTCATTCTGGATTGGGGAAGGTCAGAATTGTTTAAGTGAGTTGCATAGCTGGGGTGATTCCTCCTCCTCCCTGGTTGCCTTTTTCTTATGCACATCACAAAAAAGACCTATGTAAGTATGTGTTTCACCTCTTGATTTATTACTATTTATGTATAAATTGCACTTCTAACCCACTTTTCATCCAGTTAATTACAGGAGAATGTGGTAACCCCCATGTTCTGCTGCTGTGCTTTTCATAGGCAATTGGTTGTCTAGAATACAGGCAGAATGTTGGATTAGAGAGAATCATAGAATTATACATTTGGTCATTGGGTAAGTCCCGTGCCTCAATGGTTACTTGAACCTGGATCTCCGAAGTCTTGGTCCAATGGCCTAGATACATCGTACATGTCTATTTCTGGGATGGTTGCAAATGTCTTTTACATCTCCAAAAAAGTCCCATAAAAGGGGTTGCTGGGATATTTCATTAAGCTATGCTGATGAGCTTCTGTGCTATAGAAAGGAAACTGTAGACTCTTATGGCTCTTTCTTCATGCAGTAGAATTGTGGTGGGGCAGGGAGGCCATTTATTAATGGAAAACTTTCCTCCCTTTTTTTTAGAACACAGGAACTCTGATATAAATCATTAAGAATGTAATCTGCAACCTTGTCACTTCTGATTTTGCTGGCATATGTTGGCTATGCAAATGTTATTGAGTGATCCAGTTTCTTGGGGAAAAGACAGAGTCCTGTGGGGAGTAAATGAATAAAGTTAGACTAATTACAAGGAAAGCTGGTTCTTTTGGAACTTGAACCATGGGCCCCCAGGGTTTCAAAACTGAGCATGTTTGTTGTGGGTAAATATTCGTTGTTGCTTAAAAGGAGATACTGTCTTGGCAAGGATATAAATCAAAAGCAACAAATCTATGTTAGATAGTCTCACAGGCAGTTCTCTTCCCTGATAACATTCTCCAGAAATCATGATGTTTTAAATTCAACCATGCTATAGCATTCATGACTTCCTAAAGCCATAGTAAATAATCCTAACATTTTAGAACCATAGAATTTTAGAGTTGGAAGGGAGCTTTCGGGACATATATCTTCTAATATTTCACAGCTGAAAACTAGGACATGTGTGTCCAAGCAGCATCACAGTGCAGTCAAGATGGGAACAGTTTTTAATGAGGAAGAACACAAGGTATGAGATGCTGCAGCAGTTTGCTTTTGTCTAAGCCTACTTAGGGCATGATTCTGACTGCTCTTCTCCTCTCTCTGCCCCTGCTAAGTTAACTGATTGCAAACTACTTTTGCACTTTGAACATTCGTAGCAGCTTAAGTAAACCAGGGGCAAAGGGGGAAAGTGGGAAGAGGAGAGAGAAACTGGGACATTTTAGAAACAGCTGAAAAGTGAGATGACAGAGGATTAATTGTTTTTTTCCCCATGAAAACAGAATAGCTGGGAGATATGAGGGCATTGTACCCAGAACCCTGCTTATTACAGGAATTGTGCAACTAAATCATTTCAAATTGCTGACCAGTGAACTTCTGTTTGGATACTTGGGGTGGGCATGTGTGGGCCAGGGTCCAGTTTCTCAGAGACTTCACCCTTCTCTGTTTGCTTGCCCTCTCAAAATGGTGATAGGAAGTGGCATTTCATCACTCCCTATCTTCATATTGAGAGAGATTATACAGGAAAATTGAGGTAAGGGACTTTCTGTGTGGTTTGGGGGAAAAATTGGGTTGCGGCATTGAAGAACTGATTGGGGTCTTTGAGGGCAATAGAAATGGAGTCCAGGTGCCACATGCAGCCTGTGGGTTACAATTTGCCCACTCCAGTTATACCTCCCACAGTGATTTGTCTTTATGCAACTTATTTCTGAGTAAATCTGTTGAAGTGCTTTCCTTCTTAGATCATCATTCACAACAATACAGGCTTGCTGGTGAAAAACAGAGTAACCATAACGAACAAGGAGACAGCATTTTGTCCAAGGCTCTGCTTCTTTCTTTTTAAACTTACTTTTACATCCTGCGCTTCTTCCATTGAGCTCAAAGTGGCATAAGTGGCTCTCCAATTTATCCTCACAATGACCCCAGGAGGTCCATCAGGTTTATCAGCTTTATTCACTCAAGAGAGCCTGTGTGCTATACTGGTTTGAGGTTTGGACAAGAACTTTGGGGTGGCATCATGTCACTTCTTTCGGCCAGTCTGTTTCGGCTCTATATCTACTTATGAAGACTTACGTTCCCAATTGGAATCTGGCCATGGGTTTTTATTAAAGCTGAGATTTATTCCAGAATGTACACATGCATGGCTTTAAATTGTTTTGACTTATCAAACCTATCTTAACCTGTTAAATTGTACAGTATAATTTAATTTCCTTTCAGACTATTAATTTTTATGGATGTAATGTTTAACCTGTTTCAGAAAAAAAGGAATTGATTTTATTTATAGTTTTATTTCTTTGTGTACTGCCATGAGACTGCTTGATATAGGTTTTATATATATACATACATACACACAGATTGAGAGAGAGAGAGAGAGGGAGAGAGAGAGAATGCGCTAATGAATGTTATCCATAGAATGTGTTAAAAGGCAGGTTCACAAATGTTAACTGAAGCTGGATAACCTTAAAGCAGTATTTAAAAATCTAATGTTTGTCACTTTGGCAAGGCCATTGTGCCACTTAATGTCATCTAGGCAACTTGAAGAACTAGAACAAGCGAATCCTCTGTAGTTTCTTCATTAAAGCCGTTGAGCTTTAATATCAAGTGAGTCTCTTGACAAGCCATCAGCTGCAGAGCCTGATCTCCCTGGAAAATATCTCATGAATGAGATTGAATCTGTCACTCATTGTTCTGTTTGTGTGCTTCCTGTCAACTGAAAAGCATGACAGTTTCACATTGGCACATGTGTGGGAGCACAGCTCTAAAGGGCAGCTTTCCAACATTGTTTTTCCTGCGGTGCTCATGACTCGGTTGTAAACTGCAGAATTTGCCAGTGTGCAGGGGCAGCGGGATATTTTTAGACATCAGCTCCCAGAATCCCCTACCCAGCTTTGCCACTGGCCATGCTGGCTGGAAGATTCTGGGAGTTGTTGTCAAAAGAATGAATAAAATGGTATAGGATGGGGGACACATGGCTGAACGAGACTATGTGTGAAAGGGATCTGGGAGTCCAAGTAGACCACAAGTTGAACATGAGTCAACGGTGCGATGCGGCAGCTAACAAGGCCAATGTGATTCTAGGCTGCATCAGTAAAAGGATCTAGATCAAGGGAAGTAATAGTGCCACTCTATTCTGCTCTGGTCAGGCCCCACCTGGAATAGTGTGTCTAGTTCTGGGCACCACAATTTAAAATGGATGTTGAAAAATGTGTCCAAAGGAGGGCAACTAAAATGGTGAAAAGTCTGGAAACCATGTCCTATGAGGAACTACTTAAGGAGCTGGGGATGTTTAGCCTGGAGAAGAGAAGGTTAAGGGGTGATATGATCGCCCTGTTTAAATACTTGAAGGGATGCCATACTGAGGAGGGAGCTGACTTGTTTTCACTTGCTCCAGAGACTAGGACCCAGAGCAATGGATGCAAGCTCCAGGAAAAGAGATTCCACCTCAACATTAGGAGGAACTTCCTGACAGTAAGGGCTGTTCGACAGTGGGACACACTCCTTCCTTGGAGTGTAGTGGAGTCTCCTTCCTTGGAGGTCCAGCCTCTCCTCCTTTAAGCAGAGGCTGGATGGCCATCTGTCGGGGATGCTTTGATTGAGAGTTCCTGCATGGCAGAATGGGGTTGGACTGGATGGCCTTTGCGGTCTCTTCCAACTCTATGATTCTATGATTCTTTCAAAACGTTTCTCTTGACCACATTTCAGTGTTTCACAGAGCCTTTCACATTACACAATTATAGTCCTATGATTCCACTTTAACAGCCACTCCAACATCCTGGTCCTTGGGTTTGCAGTTTAGCATGCCATCAAGCATCTCACAGGTGAAAACCAGGGCAAATGTGGTCAGCCAATGTCAAAGTGTGTTCAAGGCAACAAAATTATTGAGAAAGAATACACAAGGAAGGAGAGGCTGCAGCCATTTGCTTTTGCCTGCACCTTCTGGGAAGGGCAAAATTCACCTCACCTCTTCCCTGCCCAGTGTTAACTGAGGGCAAAGTACTTTTGTACTTTGTACTCAGTCTGTAGTGACTGAAGTAAGCAAAGGGTGAAGAAGAAAAGTGAGAGGAGGAGAAAGAAACAGCTGAAAAGTAACTAAAAAGTGGGATGACTGAAGATTAATTGGGACTGGCAAATCAGACCATCGTGGGGTTTGGTTTAAGAAGAGGCAGTTAGGATGCTCAACCAGAGAGCTCCTGTGTCTTGTTACTACAAACACCAGATTCAGAGAATGCTGGCATGGAAGAGAGTGGGGTACATATATATTGTGTGACCCTGTGTAGGAAGCAGTGATTTCCATGTTAATCTGTGTATTGTTCTGTAGTTGAATGGCAAGACCTCAGGGTGGGAGGATATGCAAACAGGATTCGTTTTTGTTTAATTAGTGATCATTGTCTGTTGGCAAAACCCTGACCCTGGGTGGTTTCTTTTATTTGCATTCCACTGACTCTTGATTTTAGTGTTTTTCAGGACTGGGAGCCAAACTTTGCTAACTTTAAGGGTTTCTTCTTTCCTGTTGAAGTTGTCTTGGTGTTTGTGGATTCAATGGCTTCCCTTTGCTTTCTGACCTGATAGCTGTTGGCATGGTCCAGAATTTCAATTTCAAATACAGAGATTAACATGGAAATCACTGCCATGTCAGTGAGAAAGTGAACTTTAAAGGAGCTGTCCAAGGGGCTGCATTTCATCCCTAAAATAGATTCAGAACCTTGGATAGTGTATGCTAAAACCTGTAGTGGATTCACTGCTCCATTGACTTAGGAGCCACTGGTATCACTGTAGAGATTATTTCCCTTCCTCATGCAGTCCTCTTAAGCTCTTTCTTAGAATGCAGATAGTTTAGTTTAATACTCTTAGTACAGATGAAGTTCTGTAATGGTTTGTGTTTCGAAAGACTGATGAAAAGTGCAGCTACTGGACTTCTAATCTGTTCTCACTTACTGTTACAATGCATGAACATCATACAAAAAGTTTCCCAAAAAGGGAACATTTCCAAACTGTCGAGTCTAAGGCACCTTCCTGTGTTCAGTGTTCCCTTCCCTCACTAACATCATTGCCTATTGTTGTCTATTAGAGTATTTCCTGACCTTTTCATTTGAGCATTCTGCCATTGAAGGATTTAGTTGCTTTAGTCTGAACTGTTTTCAAGGCAGGCAGTTTATTTGAATCTGCATCCCCTAATTGGCTCTTGAAAACTAACCAAATGCCAACTTGCCAGGTTCTCCATTTGGGGAAAGATGTTCCCACATTACTTTGGCAGCACTAATGCTTTACAACATTTGTCCTCAGTAATGGGCCATTTGCCTTTAAAATCACTGACAATTCCTGCAGGGTTTACACATACCGAGCCACCACAATGATCTTTCTTTGCTACTTTACTTGCCATTTGAATAGGTCACCTCTCGATGAGCTATGTTTGATTTTTTGACTGTGAAACTTCAGCCTAGCTCTTATGGCCTGTTTGCATGTTCTTCTAGAAACAACGTCCCGAGAGTAAATACCTAATGAACACCTCCATATATAGAGAGGAAAGGATGCTTGGATTGTGTGTTCTTGCATGGCAGGGGGTTAGACTGGGTGACCGTTGTGGTCTCTTCCCGCTCTATGATGGCAAGTTTTCCATTGGAGAAATAATGTGATGAGAAAGTCTCCTTTTTCTCCAACTGAGAGTTATTTAATTCCAAAATTAATTGAAAAGTTCTCTTTACTCTGATATCTGGAGTTTATCACACGGGAGGAATTTCTCTTAATTTTGAATGAAAAGAAAGTGGGGCCAGAACGCATTCACATGAATTCGCTAGTTCAGCGAATTTACGTGAATTCGAATTGCATTTGAACTGACTTCCCATTGCCCAAAAATAGCTTGCCCGAAATTGCGTGTTATCACCTCTCACACAATAACGCAAAACCCCATGATTGCATTCAGACTGACTTCCCATTGCCTGAAATTGCATGTGGTAGTCTATCACGCAATAACGTTAAACCCCATGACTGCATTCGGATTGCCATTGGATTATACTTCCAATTTTCCTTGTCTGGTAACATCCATCTGTTTAATGTCAACAGTCACATCACACAGAATTCTCAGCATGCCTGCCAAAGCCTGGGAAAGTTACTTTTTGAGACTGCTACTCCCAGAATCCCCCAACTACTCTGGTTAACTGGGCACTATTCATAGTGGCTGAAGGATTCCTGAATAAAAAAAATCCAAGGTTTTCCAAACTCTGAAGTTAGGAATAGAGAAAGAACTGAGTCTCGGGGGTGGAGGTGTGTGGGACTGGGTTGTTGTATGAAGTAAGTAGTAAATTGCTCCTCCAGTGACAATAAATAAATACATAAATATAATGCAGATGTAGGTTGGACTCAGAGGATGCCAGCCTGTATTTGGGAAAATTATACAAAAATGTGTGTGTTAGGAGAAGTGCATACACCGAGATCTCAACATAAGGAGAAATCAAACTTCAAACTGGAAAAATGAGAAAGAGAGGGAAACTGAAACTGGGAGATTTGTTCATCTTTAAAGATAGGAAGGTTTTTGTTGTTGTTATTGTTGTTAATTGTCATCAAATTGACTTCAACTTATGATGAGCCAATGAATGAGAGACCTCCAAGTACCCTATCTTCAACTATCGCTTAACAAGACAACTTCCACAGAGAAAGGCTAGAAGGAAGAAGCAGGAAAATTTATCATTCATCATTACATCTTTATTTTCCTATGTTTGGATATTCCATTACTCTTCAGAAATCCATCACAGCCTCAGTTCCAAAACAGTGTTCTGCAGGAGTCTCAGGAGCTGTCATGACAATAAGTGCTAGCCCAGTTTCTTTCTGTTTGCATATTTATTTATTTATTTGGTTTTTGCCCTTCTGTGAAATTGTATGATCATGAGCAATAAGACTTGAATATATCGTGTAAAAGGGGGGGGGGATGAGAGGTAATTGATATTTTTAATGCTGAAGGAAAGGTTAATGAGTAAGGTAATAAAAAATGAAGAGTTCTATCACAGCAAGAAAAAAGAGACATCACAGTATGGGTTTCATCCTACCACACAGAGTCTCCCTTTGGCTATACTTCAGTTGGCACAGCTGTTTATGTGTTACATTTAGCTTCCCCTTTGCACTGCCTATAAAATCTGTCTTGCTCTTTTCCAATTAAATACACAGATATATTTCAGCAAAACTTTGCAGCTGGCTGGAAGAAAGTCCATGTGCATGCACATGTGAATTTGTGCCTCCAATGGCATTCCTAGCATCTTTTGACACCTGGAGTGGATCAAGCTCAAGCAGGCCTCTTCCAGTTTACTTAACTTGGTATTCTGCCATTGCAGGGAGGCATACTTGAAGAACCACAACAGGGTAGTACCTTCCACTGGAAGCCAAGGCCAAGGCCACCACTACCCCACCAGCCTAAATTTATACTGTCAAGCTGGTGTTGCCAGTATTAAAGCTGCATCTCACTTTGGCTGTTGGTGCTGGAATAACCACTGGTGAGCTATAACCATGGCGTAGGGGATATCATTAGAGGGGTTCAGGGGGTATGTACCACACCAGGTCACACTAAGGGAGGGTAACACCATTGCTGCCCAAACTTCTGCCTTTGGGCAAAAACAGGCTGTGGCATTCACCTCTATCCCTCTAAAATGCTAAGGAGATTATTTGAGTGAGGTGAGGCTCAGTAGGAAATGAAAGAAGAGGTCCCAGTTTTGTTAAAAAAATCATTTTTAATATTTAAAAAAATATTTTAAATTAAAAAATATTTTACATTTTTTAAAAAAACAAACCATCACATCTTTCCACATAAAACTATGTACATGCAAATACATTTGGGGGCGTGCAGATGATATTGTAATTTAAAAGCATAATTTAAATTTTGCTAGTTGTCTATGTCACAACTATTACCATTATGTTCAGTGATATATGGGAATTACGATTTATGAGTAACATTAGTACAATTTTTTTTTTTACTAAGGATTCTGTATGGCGTGGTATGGGAGGATGTCATTTGAGGGGGGTGACGCCATGAGTTCGCACATTGGGTGATGCCAACCCTAGTGATGCACTGGCTGTGGTTGATGGCAACACCAAGGCTGTGGCTGAAAGGCTCACTCAAACCTGCTCCCCGCTCAGACCAAGCCACTCAGCCACACCATCACTGTCACCTCTGTGCCAGTTCTTTGTCTGCTTCCTGGCTTGCAGTCCTTCAGGGACAAGACTGGTCCATGTGCTTGCACAACTGCAGTGGCAGCCATAACAACAGCAGGAGGAGAACACCTGAGGTGATGGACAATTACTGTTGCTGTCACTGAGGCCCCCAGTGCTGCCTGGCAAAGATGGGCTGGGGGAGATGTGGGGGGGGGGCAGGGGGGGGGGGGGTTGCTCAAAAAAAGGAAGGAAGGAAGGAAGGAAGGAGCACATAGTCAGTTTTTAAATTCTCTAAAGACAATGCTCCAGAGAACAGGACCTGGAACAATGGATGCAAGCTACAGGAAAAGAGATTCCACCTGAACATTAGGAGGAACTTCCTGACAGTAAGGGCTGTTCGACAGTGGAATGCACTCCCTCGGAGGGTGATAGAGTCTCCTTCCTTGGAGGTCTTTAAACAGAGGCTGGATGGCCATCTGTCAGGGATGCTTTGATTTGGATTTCCTGCATGGCAGGGGGTTGGACTGGATGGCCCTAGTGGTCTCTTCCAACTCTACGATTCTATGATTCTATGATTCTATGATTCTAATGCACCACTCTTATTGCCTGTCTTGCACCCAAGGTGGATTGCTCCCAGCTCCCTGCCCTTGGTAAGTCACTGTGTGCATCCATGTTTACTTTCATCCCACCAAATATTTCAGTGATTTGTCCGTCTGTCTGTCTTTGCTGACAAAATATATTTTATTACACTATTGATCAGCTGGTTTTGAAGCTTTCCCATGCCCTACTTACTGGATCTTTGGATGTTTTCTGGGGAACACAGCAAAAACGTGAACCATCCCAAGTTCAGAGAGAGTTGACTTCAGAGGAAGATATTTATTTGACTTTGGGCCCCCTATTTCCTGTCCCCTTTGAGGGGGAGATATGGAGATATGGTCCCTGGAGAGGGTAAGGAAACCATTCCAGTCTTTTATTTGTTTGTTGTTAATTATTTCATTCTGCTTTTTCCTCAGTTCAGGATTCAAAGTGGCTTACAACATAGCTACAACTTCCCAAAATGAAAAATTAAAACTAGAATAAAACTATCAAAAAATAGAAAATCATTCAAAAGAAGACAATAAATAAAAATCGAGTAATCTTCCAGTGCCTGCTGAAACATAAAGGTCTTCATGTCGCTATGGAAAGATAGCAAGGAAAGTGTCAGCCTTAGCTCCGGGAAAAGAGTTCCTGAGCCTGAGACCAGCCACCAAGAAGGTTCTCTCCCATGTTCCCACCAGGAATACATATGAGGGTGGTAGGTCAGAGCAATGGGCCTCCCCAGAATACCTCCAAACAGGCAGATTTGTATTAGAGATATACAAAACACACAGAATTTACACCCTGGAGCTCACATAAAAGTATCTCCTTCCCATTCTTTGCAGTGAGAAGGAATTGATCTTATCAGAGAGGGAAGAGTTAACCTCATAGCACTGTCTTCTTTTTCTAAGCCGTCTGTAATTTCTAAGGTCCTCAGTTATGCTCATTTATGATTGACCTTTCTGATGATCCTGCAGTTTTCCCCCCACCACTCATATGACTTCATTAACCATGTGTTCATTTGCCATTCTGTATGTATGTCACCTTCAACGCATACTATGGGCAAAGTGGAGGTCTTGTGTTACGTCTCTAGAATATGTACAACCTTTTTAAAATGGTGAACTGTGCACCAGTCAGGATCTTTGAAGACATCCAGGATGCCAGTGTGAGGAAGCACTTAGTGACTTAGGGATAATTAAAACGTAATTTATCAGGTCTGAACTGTGAGACTCTCTAACCTTAGTGAATATATATGGCTATATGAATGAACGACTTGCTCCAGGAAGTTTATGATCTCTTTCAGCTTTTAGCTATTGCATCTTGTTTTCAACAAATGAAAAAAAAAAAAGACAGTACTTCTCCCACCCAGTTATTCTTCAGTTTGACTTTAATTTGCAGGCTCTAGTCCTCTCTTTCTCCCTCTCTGTGAGCATGGATCTGGGGAGAAAACCCACCCCTATCTGTCTCCTTCATGACTCCTGTTACAGAATGTCAACAGCATCCAGCAGAGAAATAAATGTATTCCCCCCCCCCAGTTTACTGTGTCAGTCAGTCGCTGCTGGTTTACCACCCACCATGGGAAGGAAGTCATGATGGGAGTAGAAGGCAAAGAATGCCAACCTTTTTACCACCCAGAGAATGGATTTGATTTGTGAATGCAAAACATGTGGTAGAGATTGGGACTATATTTATTTTGGACCCCAGCTTCCAACTCCCCATAGCCAATGAGGGATTCTGGGAACTGTAGTGCAATAAGTTCTTTGTACAGTGAAACGTAGGAGGCTCACAAGCTTTCCTCAATTACCCAGCAAATCAATATGCCCAAGAATCCTGATCCTCAGCTGTGAGAATTCCTCTGACGTTATCTTCTTTGAAATCCTTTTTGAATTAATGTTTTTGTTTTGTTTTGAAAATGATTTTAAAAGGGGGCAATATATATTTTGGCACAATACTCAGTAAAAAAAAAAATGAATTAGAAGGGCCATCTGAAGACTTATCTAGGGGCTGAGTAGACAGACCAGGATAGCATGAGCTGATCCAAGTCTGGTATTTCAGGATCTGGGCTGATCCTGGCCCTGGGGTGTTGATGGCATGAGGAAGGGGGAACATGATCATACGGGTTATGCTTGCCTGGCCACGGCAGAGTGTGATAACAGCCACGTTTAAATTTAAATGTTACTTTATCATGCTGGGTATAAGTCGGTTTAAATAGAATGCAATAATCTCCAAATGTCTCTATAGCTGAAGCATCATGCTCCCCTGTGAGCTGTCCATGGTTCTGAGGTGTACTTGGGACACCTGATTTGGTCTTTCCTGAAGAGACTCCATCTGACCACTTCTGCTTCTCCTATGTGTTCAAGCTCCAAAGAAAAAGTAATAATTAGGCTTGTTGTGCAGCATTTGGTGGTAAGACAGGATTTAAAAAAATGAACAAACATTTAAACTAATTAATAACAAATACTACATTGACACCATTTGCTTCCTTTTGCATCAATGAAATGGAAGAAGGGGAGAGTTTTAACTAAAACTATAAGACATTGAAATATCTTGAGCTTCTCCATGCTTTCACAAATAACCATAATGATATGTATTTCCATTTTTAGGGGGGAAAGACTTTTTTTATGGGGAAAATGCCTTGTATGCCTGAGTGATTATTATACGTGTGTCATTTTATGATTAATATGACCTTTACCTGGCCTTAAAAATATCATTGAATTAATGAAGGACAGACATTTCTAATGAATTGGATAAACAACTATACAGGGAATAAAGGATTTTGCACGTAATAATCCACAATGACATTTTATGCATTTTCATAAGCAGCTCCTGTATACTCAATATTTATTTCATAGAGCCTCACTATATTGCGGATACACAGCCCAATTAGCATTTAAATGGAAATTAGGACATTGTATGGGGACTCTGCTACTTTGTTTGGGGAGGGGGGGGGGAAGAAAAAGTAACTCCAAGATGGGTGTCTTCAATATTGTTAGTCATCCTAGTAAGGATAAAACAGTTTCCTCTGTGTAATATGCTCTGGAACAAATAGTTGAATTGTTGTTGTTGTTAAAGCCCACTGTTTCCTCATTTGGAACTCTATGTGGCTTACAAAGCTTAAAAGAAATACAAGTAAAATTTCATACTGCACAAAAGTTAAAAAGGTAGACTAGCATAATTAGTAGTAGTAGTAGTAGTAGTAACAACAATAATAAATTATAATTAGCATAATTAGTCATTTATAAAGTTGCAAGTTAGATATGGGATGCAGTGGCTTAGTAGTTAAGACGCCAGTTCTGACAATTGGAAGATTGACACTTTGAGACCCGAGCCCTGGATGATGGAGTGAGTCCCTGTCATTAGTCCAAGCTTCTGCCAACCTAGCTGTTTAAAAGCATGCAAATGCAAGTAGATAAATAGGTACCATTTTGGTGGGAAGGTAACTGCATTTGGTGCAGTCATGGTGTCTCGGACAGCGCTGGCTTTTCAGCGTAGTAATGGTGATGAGTAGCTAATACCAGAGAGGACAGGATCAAAATTCAAAATGACTTGAATAGACTAGAAAGCTGGGCCAAAGTTAACAAAATGAAATTCAACACGAAGAAATGTAAGGTACTGCACTTAGGGAAGAAAAACGAAATGTATAGATATAGGGTAGGGGACACCTGGATTAATGAGACTAAATGTGAAAGGGATCTAGGAGCCCACAAGTTAAACATGAATTCACAGTATGAGGCGGCAGCTAAAAAGGCCAATGCGATTCTAGACACTAGAACTTTAGTGTCTAGATCAAGAAAAATAATAGTGACACTCTATTCTGCTTTAGTCAGGCTCCAGCTGGAATACTGTGTCCAGTTCTGGGCACCACAATTAAAAAAGGATGTTGAGAAACTGGAGCCTGTATAAAGGAGAACGACTAAAATGGTGAAGGATCTGGAAACCATGCCCTGTGAGGAATGACTTAGGGAGCGGAATATGTTTAGTCTGGAGAAAAGAAGATTAAGAGGTGATATGATAGTCCTGTTTAAATATTTGAAGGGATGTCATATTGAAGAGAGAGCGAGTTTGTTTTCTGCTGTTCCAGAGAACAGGACCTGGAAGAATGGATGCAAGCTAAAGGAAAAGAGATTCCTCCTCAACATTAGGAGGAACTGCCTGACAGTAAGGGTTGTTTGACTGTGGAACACACTCCCTCAGAGTGTGGTGGAGTCTGCTTCTTTGGAGGTCTTTAAATAGAGGCTGGATGGCCATCTGTCTGGGATCCTTTGATTGTGATTTCCTGCATGGCAGGGGGTTGAACTGGATGGCCCTTGTGGTCTCTTTCAACTCTACAATTCTATGATTCTATGATTCTGACCTGGCCCAGCCAGAAGAAAACCCTCAATACCTATTCCTATTCCCTCCACACCAAATGGCGCTGTGCATGAGCACGGTTGGGGCCGTAGTGTGTGGTTGCTGTGTCCCCAACCTAGCATTTAGAAGGGTGGCATAGAGCCACCCCTTACAGCTATTTGTACAGTCCCATAGTCTACAGCACCCAGAATCATTGGTGATCTCCCATACAAATAGTGAACAGAGTCTGAGCCTGCTTAGCTTCCAAGATCACACAGGATCCCTAGGATACGTTATCCTATTAATCTAGATTTTACCCACCTGTGTACAGAGAGTCTCCCTTTTTTGCTCCGTGATATTTGCTTATTTGCTTTTTAGAATTCCATTCAGAAGTGACCTTTCTGCAGCTGACACTTGCTGATGGAGAAAAGCCTGGCAAGGCACATAAATGATACATATCAGGTTAATTGCATCTGGCATTGCTGGCAAGAGAATATTAAACAAGGCAGCAGAAAAAGCTCAAAAGCCATCACCCTACATTTTAAAAGCCAATACACTGGCTGTGTTTTTGAACATGCCTACTCTGTTATCATCATGTCCCCCACTTCAAGAGCATTTCTGCTTGTATTTGCTTTGCAGTTTGAGAAAGATTAACACCAACCAGAGTTTGGATACATTAGTCTTTGGGGAAAATTAGAATTCCAAGAATGCACCAGCCAGCATGGTGCTTGGTTTTGGGAGAGCAAAGCCAAAAGAGTAACCTTTCCAAGCTCAGATACCTGTAGCAGGCAACCTGCTGTGTATCTGCACTGCACTGTAGTATCAGTTTCATATCACTTTAATCTTTATACTGCTTTTTCTGGTGGAATCCTGGGATTTGCAGTTGGGTGAGGTATTTGAAATTCTCTATAGACAGGCACAGGAGAGAATTCAAAGTGCCTCACTAAAGTATGGGTCCCCAATATGTAGTTCTGTCAGTTAAAGCAGGATGAAACCCATGTAATTGTGTAGTGCAGATGCACAACTAATGCTGTTAGTCAATGGTTTCTCTCCCTCCCTCCATGACTTTTTGTGTTAACCTTGAAGGGAAAGGACAGGTACAATAAAAGAAAGGGGGGGGGAAAAGTATTCTGAATCAAGGTATACACGATAAAAGCTTCAGAGTTATTAGGCTCTTAGGAATCGTAAGGAAAAGCAGAATAAACATTATAAGAATGTTCTAACCCTACCTTTGACATGGGGCTTTCTACTAATAACAATTTGTTTCTACTAATAACAATAACAATCTGTAATGTAAGGAAAAGAAATCGTTTTTACTTGGTGCTTGCTTGCTAATACTCATGATTGGCTTATACCTGTTCCTTCTATGATTTGCTATATATTGCTGCCTGCTGTTACTAGACAGATTTTCCAAAACTGTTATAAACGGTACAATGTATATTTGCTTCAGTGTCAGAATGCTCAAAAGCAGTGCTGACATCTGGACCAGTACTGTGGCATTAAACCAACTGTTGTCTTTCATTCATGATGTTTGGGGTTTTTTTTAACTCCAAACTGTGTAAGTCAATATTTCAAAACAGAATGCCAAAATAATTCTGAGCAAACCTGTGTGACAGAGTTGACTTGAGTGCATGCAGACCTCCATACTGGAATGCTTCCCTTTACTGCCAAGATCATAGAATCTATTATTGACACTTCCATGAGAAAGGGGAGACTATAGATGGCTGGAACATTAGAGGTAATCTCCTTGGCTGAATGTTATGTCTGTAAAGTATTCAGTATGCAGGGACTACAGTTTCTCTAGCAAATGGCTGTCACAAAGGACAATTCATATAAATCAGGGATGGGGAAAACTTTGGGCCTCTATATGTTTTGGCTACCCAGTGAGTTTTATGTCTCTGCGAAGACTGTCCTGGTTGAGGAACACATTGGGGGATGTCTATGGGAGGAGGCCAGTTCCCATAAATTAAAGATAGACAATTGGAGGAATGTGGCACATAGAGGTATAAGGACCGGGGATCATTTTGTGAGTTTGGAGCTAAAGAATCAATTTGAAGCTTTCCCCCTTATCCGTGATGACAAAGGGAAGCAAGAAAGCAGAAGTGTCAGAGAAGGTGCATGAGATGCTAGAAGGTTCAGCACATGGAAGGGCCTCTATCAAATCTCGGTGACAGAGGTGGTGGCAGGGAACTTCCTGCTGAGGGGTACAGAATTAGTAATTTGTGGGACTGACAAGATGTCTCAAGGGCAAAAACTGGTAACAGAGAGGCTGATAAGACTTGTCAAGCCCACTGATTGCTATCTCTTCCTTTTGGTCCATGTGAGAACCAATGATACTGCAAGTAGTGTTGTAAAAATGACCATTCCTCATCTTGTTCCTGAAATGGCAGGCAGATATATACACACACACACACACACACACACACACACACACACACACACTTTACTCTTCTTGCTCTTCACAGAGCAAGATATTTCAAGTTGATCATCCCTCCTTGTGACAAATTCCCTGAAGGAGCAATGTACATGTGGGGGTATTGAGCTAGGAAGAGGCCATGAGGAGTAGTGGGTGGGTTCAACTGGCTCTTCCTTGAGCTGCAATTCCTGGCCAGACTGATAAAGAAACAAATTATACAGTGCAATATAACCTAATAGAATAACACAGTGCTGCAAGAGGGTGGCATAAGGGAGTGTGTGAGTGAAGGGATGAAGATTGGAGTGGGGTTCCAGGGGGCAGGAAGAGGAGCATCTACCCACTGATCTGTTGAGTGGAGCTTCCAGCACTCAGAGGAGTCTACCTTGACTAGCAGGCAACATGGGGAGGGTAGGCAGACTGTGTTGGGAAGGGTAGAGAGGAAGAAGAGGGGAAGGCAAGGGGCATTTTCAGGGGTCAAGAAGAAGTCTACCTAGGATAGCAGGCAACATGGGGAGGGTGGGTAGAGAGGAAGAAGAGAGAAAAGCAAAGGGCAAGAAGAGGTTCATTCACCCCACTGATTTCTGAGTGGAACCTCCAGCAGTCAGAGAAGTCTATCTGGCATTGCAGGCAACATGGGGAGGAAGGCAAAGACACGACTGCATGCTGGTTTACTCAGAATAAAACCTCTGGACTTTGATTTACTTCTGAACAGACCCTTTTAGGACAGAGTGCAGTACAGCTCTGAGACCAGGGTTCATGTTGAGGATGGTGCAATGGATTCAAGCTACAGAAAAACAGATTCCACCTAAGCATAGGAAGAATTTCCTGCAGGTGAGAGCTGTTCAACAGTTGAACCCCCTGCCTTGGAAAGTTGTGGAGTTTCCTTTTTTTGGAAGTTTTCAAACAGAGACCAGATGGCTATCTGTCAGTAGTACTTTGATTGTATATTCCTGTATGGCAGGGGGTTGGACTGGATGGCCCTTGTGGTCACTTCCAACTCTATATTTCTATTATTCTATGAAACAAAGGTTTTAGAACTCCATTTTAGATAGAAAAGTTACTCAGGGTGCTGATCTAATTTAACTTCGTTCTAGGGAAGAGGTGGGAGACAGCTGGCAGGAAGGGAAGAGATGGGAAAACATCCTTAATCAGTTTACAGCACAGAAGGGTCAGGATAGATAGACAGAAGGGAGGACACTTTGGGTCATCCAGATTACCTAAACCTATTACTTCTGCCCTCTTGGAGACACCCTTGAGTCTTCAGAGCTAAATGATCTTTCCGCTCTAACAGATGCATGCATTTTTAGACTTCCTGCAGGGGGTGTGTGGCCCTAAGGATTTGCTACAATGAGCAGCTGAATTTACCACTGTGCCACCAAAAAACTCTTTTTGTTCTAGAAACTGGCATTGCTGAATGAAAGAGGCAGGCAATGTTTCCGCTAGTGATCATCCCCACTTCAAACAGTTCTGCCACGCTGCGCTCCAAAACCAGGACAAATCCTTCCATTTGCTCACATATTACTTTTTTTTTATTCCTCCTGATTCTCCTTTTATGCCATGTACCTCATCTTAGAAGATTTAACAGTCACAAGCTTTGGGGCTTTTTAATGTTTTTGTAGAGGTGAAAGAAGAGAACTGCTGGTTTCCAAGATGAATCAAGATGCCAAGTGGAAATGCCAGGTGGAACTTAGGCAAAGGACGAAGGGAGGCAAACAAGAAAAAGAAGAAAAAAAAAAAAGAGCAACACAGGAAATGAAAGGGGAGCAGCAGTGATGGAGGGAGGAGAGATGGGGATATGGCTTAATTACATTCTGAACCTTTCTCTGCAGAGCCTTGGAATCCACCCTAATGAAAGCAAATGGCACAGAGAGTGGTAGGGTACAGATGGAGCCGCGGCACAAACAGTCCTGGGCAAGAAATTGCTGGCTAGCCTGCAACGACAACAACACAATTTCTCTTTCTTCTCAGAGCATGTAAGGGGAAAGGCAAGAATTTCCAGAATTGCAGAAAGAACTGTCATTCAGATGTACAGTGTGTAATGTTAGCCAGAATTCAATCTCTCCCCCCCCCCCACCCAAATGTTAGAGGGAAGATCAGGATTTCCAGAGCTGCAGGAGGAACTGGCATTCATTTTTCCATTTTGTAACGTTTGCCGGAACTGCTTGTCTTTTATTTATTTTATTATGGCGGATACAAAATTGAAGATCAGGAAATAACATTTGAGCCCAATAATGGTATGAGAAAAATACTAAGTTTGAAAATAAAATCTTTTTGGTCTAATATTAATATTAATAATAATAATAATAATAATAATAATAATAATAATAAAATTTATTTATATCCTGCCTCTCTACAAAATGCAATCAGGGCGACTTACAAGGTTAAAATATACAGTCCAAAGCCCCGCCCCCCTTAAAATACAATTAAACAGTGTGGAATTTAAAACATAAAACATACTTTAAAAACAATTCAATAAACTGTGGTGAAGTCAGAGGTCAGCATTTGATTTTCCTTCTGATGGCCAGAGGACTATTCGGGAAAGGGCTGCTGAAAAAAATCCGTCTTTATTGCTTTTTTAAAGCTATTTAGGGTGGTAATATGATGGATCTCATCTGGCAGGCCATTCCACAATCTGGGTGCTACAGCTGAGAAAGTCCTTTGGGAGGCCGTGGACAGCCTTGTTTTACAAGGCTGTAACAAGTTTTCCCCCGAGGATCTAAGTGTGCGGGGAGGATTATATGGAAGGAGGTGGTCCTGAAGATAGGTTGGACCCAAGCCATTTAGGGCTTTAAAGGTGATAACCAACACCTTGTACTGGGCCCGGAAACTGATGGACAGCCAGTGGTGTGATCTTAGGATGGGTGTTATATGGTCTCTTCTGGATGTACCAGAGACCAGTCTGGCTGCCATGTTTTGAAATAATTGAAGTTTCCAGACCAAGCACGAGGGTAGCCCCATGTAGAGTGCATTGCAGAAATCAAGGCGTGAGGTTACCAGTGCATGTACTACAGTCTCAAGGTCCCTGACTTCCAGGAAAGGGCGCAGCTGGCGTATCAGTCGAAGCTGATCACAGGGACTCCTGACTGTCGCAGTCTACTACCCACAGAATCTTGGAGCTAGCAGGGCTAGTGGCCATTTTATTTATTTGCTGGCTAGGGGGCTCTGGGAGCCTCAGCTAACACCCTCTTTTTTTCTTTTAAACACACACAGACATGCAAACATTGTATAGTGTAAATATGCATCAGCGTTTTGTAAAATAAATCTCTGTACATGGAGTTACATGCAGGCATATGACTAACATCTCCAATTGTTTTTTACTCCCTCCTTTTTGGTTTGTAACATCTTGCCTGATGAAGAAGCCCATGGAGCTTCAAAAGCTTGCAGCGAGTATATTGTGCATTTCGGTTGACCAATAAAGGTATCACTGATGGATTTTGTTTGCATTTGTTAAATGGCCAACACATCTACTCCTGAAAGTTGTCACGTCTAGTTTATCACCTGATGACAAGTCCCTCCATGCTTAACTAGTATATATGCTCCACACCTCATATGAAATGGGGTCTGTAAGCACATTAAATGGGTTGATCCTTGGATGACAGACACACAGCTTGCCACTAGGGTCATGCCCAAAGCTGCTGGTAGAACATGCCAGAGTTTCCTCTGTATTGATATAAGCCTTCAGGATTCAAGCTTTACCTCCATCTTCCTGTTGTGATGAGAAGAGAGATGGGCTTTGTAGACAAGTCCTACAATACCAGAGGAAGAACATAACTCTTTCATAATGTTATCAGGCTTCACTTTTCAAAAAGAACCTTAGCATCTGCTGCATAAGAAATATCCTCTAGATGGTGCCTTTAGGATGAAGACATATTCTTTGCAAAATGGAATTCATTATAGCTTGCTTCATCTTTTGCAGTTGGAAAGGGATACTACCTGATATGTCGAGATCAAACTAAACATTGAGGGTAATGACTTGGATGTCTTTATCAATTATTTGAGTGATGGAATAGAGGGCATACTTATCAAATTTACAAATGACACCAAATTAGGAGGGGTAGCTAATACCCCAGAGGACAGGATTGAAATTCAAAATGACCTTAACAGATAAGCTGGTTCTTAAGAGTGGGACATTTTCTTTGTGGCACTTGTCGTATATATGAGTAGCAGTTATGAATGTGTAAGTCTAGCCTATACATTTGTAAATGTCCGATGGGGTGCCACACAATAGTAATAAATAAATTACCTCCAGTAGTTATGGGGGGCAGTACAGGTTCATATAGCCCCACCCACCATCACCCCGGAGCCTCAAAAGGCAATGGAGGCAATGGATATAAAGAATCTAATATCTAACATCTCCGCTTCCTTCTGTTTTGATTGTTTAACTAATGGTTTTAATCATTTATTTTATATTTAATCATTGTTATATTTACATATTTTGTTATATATGTAAAGGGGAGGAGGAGGGAATTATTTGTATTGTATTGTATTGTATTAGAGTTGTATTGTATTTTATGTGTGTATTGTTTTTTATTATTTTACTGTATTTTATGGATTTGCTTTTGTAATTTTATAAACTGCCTTGATCTTTTGGAAAGGTGGTATATAAATACAATTTATTATTATTATTATTATTATTATTATTATTATTATTATTATTATTATTCCCAAATCATAGAAATTGTCTACCAACATGTGGGCCAGCTTTCTAAACTTAATCCTAAAGTCAGTTAGGAAGACAGTTGTGAGACAGTTGTAGTAGAAGCTACTGCAAGAGTGGCACCTGCTAATTGAGATGTCTAAATAGCTTCCAGCTGCTTTGGCTGAAAACCAATTAATACACATCACACTCCAAACAGCCCTTTTTGTTAAGGCTCCATTAAGGGAGATATAATGAGGCCATCCCAGGTGATACGGCTCATAGACATTGCAGATGCTCGATCTTGAATGATAAATGTGAAGAACAGGCTGGCTATGCAACTTTTTGCATTCACCTCTCCACACTCCACCCCACCACAGCCCTTATAGGCACAAAAAGAAATGAGAAGTTGATTGGCTTTTAAAAAGCTGTGTTAAATAAGAGATGAAGTTTGATTAAAAATTCTGTACGGACATGGGAAAGAGGGGATTTATCTTGAATTCTATCCATATGCGGAGTCCTAGAAGATTTCACTAGGATTTTAGCAGCTGCTGCTGCATTGGATTCACTCTGACCTTTTCATGATGGTTCCATGAAATCATTGGACATTATCAGACAAGGCAAATAGGAAGTATAATCCAATGGCAATCCGAACGCAATCATAGGGTTTAACGTTATTGCGTGATAGACTACCACATGCATTGGAAAATATATTTTGATGTGTTATGGAAATGGGTTGTGCAAAAACAAACAAACTGTGGCAGAATAATAATAATAATATAATAATAATAATAATAATAATAATAATAATAATAATAATAATAATAATAAATTGTTCATTTATTAACCACTTTTCCAATGATCAAAGCGGTGTACAGAAATTGTTAAAAACAGACAATAAGAACAGTAAAAACCACATCTTAAAAGTAGATAATTAAAATAGATTAAATGCAAGCAAAATTTTAAAACATCCAATGACATTGTTAAAATCAAAAATCATAAATACTATACATCAATAGGTGAATATATTCTTAAATGGAATTAGGAGGGAAGGCTTGAAGGAAGAGATGAGTTTTTAAAGCCTTCTTAAAGGCTTCCACTGATCCACTAAGACGGATCCCTTCAGGTAAGGCATTCCATAGAGAGGGTGCCACGGCCGAAAAGGCCCTTTGTTGAGTGGATGCCAACCTCACCTTAAGAAAGAGTTAAGAAAGAGTTTTCCAGAATTTCTGAGTGTGCGGGGAGGATTATGCAGGGAGAGGCGTTCCCTCAAGTAACCCGTGCCCAAGCCATTTAGGGCTTTAAAGGTAATAACCAACACTTTGTACTGGGACCGGAAACGAATTGGCAGCCAGTGTAGAGATTTTAAAATAGGTGTTATATGATCAAATCTCGTTGTGCCTGTAATTAGCGGGGCTGCTGCATTTTGGATCAGTTGAAGTTTCCGAACCTGATACAAAGGTAGCCTCATGTAGAGCGCATTGCAGAAATCCAAACGAGAGGTTACCAGTGCATGTACTACTTTTTCTAGGTCCCCCCGGTCCAGACAAATCGCAGCTGGCGTATCAGCTGAAGCTGATACCAGGCACTCCTGGCCATCGCATCTATTTGAGATGATAAACATAGGGATGGATCCAGGAGTACTCCCAAACTAAGTACTTTGTCCTTCAGGGGAAGTTTAATCCCATCAAGGACAGGATGACAAATTTCCCTGCCCGGGCCAGGCGAACCTATCATAAGTACCTCTGTTTTCTCTGGATTCAATCTGAGTTTGTTTTTCCTCATCCAACCCATTACTGACCTCAGGCAGGCGTCCAGAGGAGAGATGCCATCCTTAGTCACTGTGTCAGTCGGAGACATGGAGAGATAGATCTGGGTATCATCAGCGTACTGATAACACCGAGCTCCATGGCTCCGGATAATCTCTCCCAGTGGCTTCATGTAAATATTAAATAGCATGGGGGACAGAATGGCGCCTTGAGGGACGCCCGATGTAAGCTCTCTTTTCCAAGAGCAGCTGTCCCCCAGCCTCACTGAATGTTCTGGAAGTGCTAGTCCTTATGTTTCCAGAATATTCTGGAACATTCTGGAAGTGTGTAAGTCATTTGGTATCTTTATTCATATTGGAATTCGCAAAGATCAGATTTCCGAACCAGCTTTATGAGTAAGACCCAAAGCAGCTTCCTGTGGCTGATATCCTAACTTGAGTATATCCACTGAATCAATTGTTCAATGCTGAGTAGGTAAATCAATTGAGGAGTAACAACAGCATTGAAACAATAGACCAATATATGTTAAATCAAAATACTGTACACTTAAAACAGCATATCATAGAAAAACGTAAAAACCATCTAACAAATAATTCTATTAAAATCTTAATTTAAAACAGTTTGAAATATGAGATGTGTGCCTGTATAATTTGATCTTAGTGCATACAAAGAGGAAGATCTATCTAGACTTAGACTCAGAGCAGGCACATTGAAATCACATTTTCCTCAATAGAGTTCCTATTACGACCAAAAAGAGGAGAGGAGACAGGGGCCATTTTTTGAATGAAGATCTTTTTTCTCTGTTCACAATAATTTTTGCTGTTTGGTCATTATATATTGTTCTAATCCAATTTATGAAATTTTGGTCTAAACCCATTTGTTTCTAATACTGCTATCATGAGTTCCCAAATGACATCTAGAAACACCACAGCCAGTTTTTTCACTGTGTTTTTTAGTAATATTCTAATAAATTTAATACTATTCTTAGCCTATCTTTTGTTTGCCTTCCTGGTAGATATCCTACTTGTTCTTCCTGTACTAAACCTCTTAGTATTTTTAAAAATCTTTCTGCTAAAATTGTCACAAATATTTTATAATCAAAATTCAATAATGAGATTGATCTATAATTTTCAGTTTCTAGGACATCCTTATCTTCTTTTGGGATCACTTTTATAAGGGCTTCTTGAATTTTAAGCTTAAATCAGATATAACCTTGTGAAATGGTATCAATAGATGGTTTTTATGGGCCGAAACAAGAGGTGGGTGGGAGAGGAGATGTGGAATAGTTCCAACTGGTGGAATTTTATGCAACGTTATCCAGGGTCTCAGCTGAGAAGGGGTGATTTTCATGCTCCTGATTAGAACAGCAAACAGATATGGAGAGTCTGGAAATGGTTTAGCTATATGCTCTCACTTGTTGAGCATCAAATGCTTGATTATTAAGGGCTGTTAATAGCTGGGAAGAAGAAATGAGAAGGCGTAGTGTTCTTCTGTTCTTCCTCTCCACACTGACTGCTGAGAGGGTTTTTGAAAGTCCACTTCCATTACTAAACTGTGCTCAGTATTTCCCTTTTGACAAGCATGGCTCTTGGAGGGGGAGTGGGAAACCTTTTGTAACTTCTCAGCAGCCAGCCATATATAAGTGGGCATCCTAATGGCAAGGATAATTTTAGCTCCCCTGATTACAGTTGGAAGAAGCTTGGGAAATGTTTTTTTTAATGAAGTTCAATGGCTTAGGCTTATTTTGACTGATATTTAATGAGACGTCTACTGGATCTTACAATAAGTGACTAATTGTTAATTTTAGACTTACCAAAGGTGATATTTATTTTAGCCCAGCAAAATTGAGTCCTGAGAGCCTGACTTTTCTGAATGTACTGATACCACTGAGAAGGAAGGAAAAAGCTGTGATAGATACATTAAAAGGGAAGAAATCATCTGGAATAGATCGGTTGGGACCAGAATATGATAAAACATTTAAAAAGATTTTAATACCTAAATTGGAAGTGTTATATAACAAAATTCTAGATAGAGAAAGGAGCCCACCATCATGGGGCAATTCATTGATAATATTGATTCTGAAACCAGGCAAAGATTTGACAGATCTAGGGTCATATAGACCCATATCCCTTATAAATCAAGATGGTAAAAATATTAACAGCAATAGTGGTAAAATGAATGAATAAGTTTATACACACACACACACACACACACACACACACACACAGATCAATGTGGGTTTGTTCAAGGAAGACAAATGTCAATTTAACAGGAAAGTACTGAATAAAATAAATATAATTGGGAAGAATAAACAAAAAGCAGGAATAATGGCATTAGATATTTATAAAGCTTTTGATTGTGTGGAATGGCCAGTTTTAAAAACAATGTTAAATAAATTAGGTATGGGGGTAAAATTCACAGGATGGATAAACAAACTACATTAAAAAACACAGCAGTGATAATGGTGAACAATAGACTAACAGAGCAAATTCAAATTTCTAGAGGTACAAGACAAGGCTGCCCTACTGCCCCAATTTTATTTGCAATGATTATTGAAATCTTAGCAAACCTTATTGGGAAGGATGAAAATTTGGATTAAAAATTGAGTAAAATAAGTTTGTTTGCTGTTGATAACCTATTGACAATTAAAGATCCTGCTGGCCTTTTTAAAGAGTGGCATCTACTAGGTTCACAGCAATAGTCAGCAGTCATCAACCAGCACCCCTCAGGCATGCCATCAATTAAGCCCCCCAAACATATTGGACTACAACTCCCACAAGCCTCAGGCAAACTAGGGTGATGGGAGTTGTAGTACAACACATCTTGGGGGCACCAGGCTGGGGAAGCCTGTGTTAGGCCCGGTAAAGATGGGCGGCTCTGTGCTCTTCCCCCCTCTTTGGTGCTGCAGCAGCTGCACCGTGCAGCACCAACACACTGCCAAAATGAAGCCACTTTAAGCTGCTTTTTTTGCAGCGCTGTAAAGGGGAAAGGGCGCTGCCATAACGCCACTTCCTGGAAGTGACGTTCAGATGCTGCATGGTGGCAACATCATCATGGTGGCCACCATGTGGACAGGAGGCCACCATGATGACAGAGTCCGTACGGACTAAGGTTCCGGAGTGTGCGGTTGGTGTGTGAATCGGCACGGACACGCCGCTCCCTGGCCGTCTGTACCAAGCCTCAGTCTCTAGTTGTGGTCTGACAGAAAGGTTTATTTATTTCCAAGGCTATAGACTGTCGAAGGTCCAATATTCCACACCCTTTCCTGAATCATATCATATCTTTCAGCTGACAGTTTCCAGTGCAGACCTTTTCCTCTTCTTTGTGTAAACTTCCAGTCTCTCTGGCACTGCTTATAATTCTCTGTGAGCTTCCTTCCTTCCCTACACTAAGCATGCCTATCAATAACGGCATGTGAATAATCACATCATTAGTCAGTCAGGACTGATTGATGCTCTGCTGTCATAAGTGACAACTTTTACTGCCAAGTAGAAATTGCCAGATGTCCCTTCGTTTTAAGAGAATGTTCTTTGCTTCAGAACAACCCTTGCTCTGTGGATGAAGCATGGTTAATCTGTTGTGGTATCTTAATGTTTTAAAAGCCATACCAGACAACCTACCCAATCTGCTGAGATCATCTTTGAAGAGCCTTGTACTGCATCCTGGCAGGACAGGAAGTAAACTGATCTGCAAAGCTTTTTCAGGGATCACTCAGGGACAGTGGAATGACTTGCAAAATGTGAAGCTGTGGGTAGCAGTGTGTAACTGAATTGTAATAATTCAGAAAAGATACCTGAGTATTAGAGAATGCAAGACGCTTTACCAAGATGAAAAAAATGTGTTAACTTTGGTTTTGTAAAATCAGGGGTGTACAAAAAGCTGAGGTGGTATGCAGTTTCCAGTTCCTGTTTTTCCCAGCTCTTAAGTATTTCAACAATTGCCCTTTTGCTAACTTTCTAGAAACCTGCAGGATTAGCAGTTCATGTTTTCCCCTCTCCATAGCTTTTCAGTATCTGAAGAAGAGTATGGGGAATCAGAGAAGAATCACAAAAGATACTACTTCCCCCAGAACAGAAGAAGCATCTGGCCAGGGATGTAGCCAGGGGGGGGGGGGATCTGGGGGTCCGGATCCCCTCTTCCATTAGAAAAATGAATGGTGTGTGCTGCTGCTCCGCCACACTCAAGCCCCATTATAATGGTGGAACTTAGTCTGGACCCCCCCCCCTTCCTAAAATCCTAGCTACGTCCCTGATCTGGCTATGTCCCCATAACCACACACAAAACAATCACATCATACATTGAAACCTGTGAAGGACCCAGGCAGATCTTGGTAGATTATGTCATCAGTCTGTTTCTGGCTATAGGGACATAGCCAGATGTTTTTCTGATTCACTCTGATCTACACAGAGAAAAGGCAGAATTACTCAACCCCTTCTTAGTTTCAGTCTTCTCAGAAAAGACAAAGGGTGCTCAACATTAGGAGGAACGCTCTAGTTTCTCAATGTCCTTTTTGAATTGTGGTGCCCACAACTGGACACAATATTCCAGGTGAGGCCTGACCCAAACAGAATAGAGTGGCACTATTACTTCCCTTTATCTAGACACTGTTATTGATGCAGCCTAAAATCGGATTGTCCTTTTTTAGCTGCCGCATCACACTGTTGACTCATGTTCAACTTGTGGTCTACTTGGACTCCTAGATCCCTTTCACACGTAGTTTCATTCAGCCATGTGTCCCCTATCCTATATCTGTGCATTTCATTTTTCCGCCCTAAGTGCAGTACCTTACATTTCTCCATGTTGAAATTCATTTTGTTAGCAATTTGTTAGAACTGCTCTTTGTATATTCAAAATGATATAAAGTTTTTTAGCTCAGGGCTCGGCATATTTTTTGGAAAGTGATTTCCTGCTGGAGCCCGCTGGTGATACCTCTGCAATAAAGAAACTCACTTTCCTGACTCCAAGGTCTCTCTGGTCCCTGATTTCTGCTACAACACAACACAAAAATGTATCAATAGGAAGTACATTGTAAGAAAAAGAAGAAAGGTGGGGGGGGGGAGCTTTATTTGTAAAAAAATTCTTTATTCTCCATATATATATATATATATATATATAGTAAATAAGAGAAAACAAAAAGATGCAAATAACTGGAAATATATAATTTGATGGAATATAACTTGATTTAATATGGAAGAATGACAAAAAAAGAGTGGAATAGAGGCCTTCAGTGGGTTTTAAACTCTCCTTCCCTAGGAGGTCTCTAAAGACAGATTGGATGACCATCTTTGGAGGATGCTTTAACTGTGGATGCCTGCATGGCTGTCTGTTTGGGGAGGCTCAGCCACAGCAAAGAGGACCATTGTGAGGAGCATGTGCACTTCAAAATCTGCCACCACATCCTTGAGCTGGTGGCCAACATCCATAAATATATTTGAAAGAAAAAAATAGGATCTTAATTGAGACTAAAGATTGCAGTGTTATCATTCTGAATTACATCCCTCAGAATTCCCCTGTGATTTACTTTATGGGTTATATGGCAATATGAGTTATAGTACAAAAAGTAACTTTTCCAAGCTCTGATTACTGTCAGCATTAAACCAACTGACAAAATAAAGGCAATCTGCTGAGAAAGTATTATTGCTGAATAGTGTATTTAATAGGATTAAGATGCCATGCTTATTTAAGCATTTGAAAGGACATTCAAATGCAAAATGTAAAGCAGAGGGGGACAGGTGGTCTATGAATAATTAACTGAGCATTTACTTCTATAATGAGAAATTAAATTCTAAGTACACACAAGCCCACAATGATGGGAGCCCAAGAAGTCAAGTTCATTTTCTTCTGGATAGGAAAGCGTAGGATAGGGAAGCGCTGTCATTCTTCCACTGTTTTCTTTGGAGATGAGGAAGTGAAGGACTAGAGAAAGAGAATGAAAACAAGGGGACTATGATAAGGAGAGTAAGAAAATGGTATGATAAGGAGAGTAAGAAAAGGAAAAAATAATTATTGAATGAAGCACCAGAGGATAAAAGAGAGGATTTCCATAGAAAGAAAGTTGAAAGTAATGAGTTGAATAAAACATATAGAAGTCCTCCACACAATAGGTGGAAGCTTCCTTCACTTCAAAAATGCTACTGGTGGTATATCTCAGTGAATGAAGCAGATGAGTTCCTGGACGCCACATCTTTAACAGAAAATTTGGAATCACAGGCAGAAATAACATGGAAAGAATGGGGAGAGATTCTTACAACACAAAGGAAAAAACAGATGGCCTGGAAAAAAGTGGATCATGGGGTGTTCATGAACATCAGGTATTCATGTCCCTCTGAGGTGTCACTCTGTTGTGCGTCTATTCCTGCACCACCCTTGTGACACTCCTGAGAGAAGGTGGAGGAAAAGGAAACTGGTCAGGCATAAAAATCCTTTATACAAAGAAGCTTAACTGTCAGAGGCTTTATTAGCTGCAGTAAGCCTGTATTGAAAAGTGGCCTGTAATTTAATAGGTGACCAACTCAGTTTTTAGGAGAAGGAGCAACTTTCTCTTCATAATATAGTATTTCCCAGAGCCATCACCAGAATCTGATCAGTAGTAAGTTGCCTGATACCAGGTCAAACAGATTCCCGTGGGAGTACTTTTCAGTGAGGGAAAAAAAGTCATAGAATCATAGCATCATAGAGTTGCAAGGGACGACAAGGGCCATGTAATACAACCCCCTGCCATGCAGGAACTTTCAGTCAAAGCATACCCAACAGATGGCCATCCAGCCTCTGTTTAAAGACTTCCAAGGAGAGAGGCTCCACCACACTCCGAGGGAGTTTGTTCTACTGCCAAACAGCCCTTACTGTCAGGAGGTTCCTCCTAATGTTGAAGTGGAATCACTTTTCCTGTAGCTTGCATCCATTGTTCCGGGTCCTGTTCTTTGAGACCGCACATGGTAAAGTCATTCCATATAACAATAGCAAATGCATACCATCACATGTACACTTGGAACCAATAGGCATGGCAATATGCATGGCTTCTTTGACATATTATGCACACATGTGCAGGTATTCATAACAATACTTTTGCATGCTGGCATGCTTGGGGGGCTCCTGCAGCAATGTTTATGTGGGTGTATTTTTGAGAGCATCCCTTACATGAGCATCAGGTGCATGTATGTATCCAGCCTTTCTACACAGCCTTTCTCCTTCATAGAAGATCATTTAACAGTAAAAGCTAGCCTACAATAGCTCTGTCTCATATTCACCCTCACAACCTACCTCCAGATGTCATTGCACAGCAATTCCCATCAATCCTAGCCAGCATAGCCAATGGTAAAGAATGCTGGGAGTTGCAGGCCAACACCATCTGGACGGCTGCAAATTTTCTGCCCCCAATCATGCCTATCCTAAAGCTAATTTCTTTCAGTGGGTCTACTCTGAGACTATTTTGTAAAGCACTGCAATAGTTCTATCATCTATCCACAATTCTACATGTGATTAGGGGGGAAAAACGTAGCAAAGGAATTTCAACGTGTCTCAACATGCAGTGTAAATAACTAAATTATACATCAGAGAATTATAGCTAATATACTCCAAGACTACTCTTGACCTTTCAAATGACTGGCGCTTGTTCATAATCGAAGCTATGAGACCAGCCATAACCAATTAAATTAATTGCTTGTAAAACTTCAAGAGGAGAGAGAGAGATGTTTACATTGTCTTTGCAATTGGCAAGGTTTGTAAAGCACTTAAAACAATTAATTTGTTTGTTTGTTTGCTTCTGTTGCCCTGTGAGATGGATGCATTGAAGCCACACATTTCCCCCTTCCAGTTCTTGTATACAACATCTACACAGAAAGGACATATCCAGGATCTCTATTAAGAAGTCTTACACAAAGGAATTCCAAATAGAGAGGTTCCTGGTTTTCAGATTTTAACAAATAAATTATGTCGGTCATTAAAGTCGGTCACAGCAAAACATCTTATTTTCTGGACCTGCTCAGAATGTTCAGTAATTTTGATTATCATTCTGAAATTAACATATTTGTTGTGGCTGAAATAATTACTTCTCAGTAGCCACCTTCTTGAATATTCACTTCATTTCAGTGCAGGTTGGGAGGGGTTGTTGTCCCATGAGATGTTGTAGTTGTTCAGCATCATTTTTCTTCTCCTTTGCTCTCAGTGTCTTTGAACTTATCCACCTTCTTTGGTTTAATCTGTTTGACAAAGGTGACTCAACTTGGGCTGCATCCACACTGTAGAAATAATCCAGGTTGATACCACTTTAACTGCCATGGTTCAATCTACCAAGACACCCTGTAAGCCTGGGCACCAAGCCCAGCATTTAATGGACCACTGGGGAAGGCCGGGGACCAAAGCATTTTCAACCTAATAACCATCCCTGCCCACAGGTGCAGAAGAGCACATCCCACCCCCCTCCCCACTGGCAAGGCCATCAGATCACTTAGAATGGGCCATCTTGTTCTTCTTCTTGGACTTGTGCTTGACCTTATGATTCTTGTGTACGGCGCTCGAGATGGCACTGTTGGCAGGGAGGTTGTCTTCAGAATGGGAAGTCGATGAGCTGGATGAACTGGAGCTACTGGAGGAGGTGCTGGAACTGGAACTGCTGGATGATGAAACATGTTGTACAGGACCCATAGTCGCAAACTGACCACAGACTACTGCAGGTGGTTGATGGGCAGACGCTGCCCTGGTGATCAATTCTGTGATGGAGCGGGACAGCTCAGCCACAGCCGCCTTGCTCAAGATGGGTGTAACTTCTTGTGCAGGATTAGCACAAGGCGTGGACTGGGAACACTGTCTCTTGGATTTGGGGGTATTCTCAGCCCTGGATTGGTGGGGCAAGCCAGATTGGCCCTTGGTAGCAGAGTGAACAGCCCCTGACTTCTGCCTGGGTGGTTTCAGAGGCATGGTCTAGAAAATTAACAGGGCTAAATCATGGATTGGAAGAGAACAGCCCTCACTATTAGAGGCAAGCAAAACTGGCAAAAACAAGGCCCTTAAAAAATCTCTTATATAATGAATATATATATATATATATATATATATATATATATATATATATGTATATATTTGTATTCAGGCAAAATCTAACATAGAATCCACTGGTGATGAATTTTCCCAGGGATGGATGTCATCCCCACATTGCCAAACTGCCTTGCCTTTCACTGGATGAGAATTACTTCAGCCCTTAAAATGTACAGAGATATTTACTTACATGCTTGTGGAAGAAGTGAGAAGTTGCTTTTTTAAAACATAAGAAAAAGTATTTAAGTGGTTTCATTTCAGCTTGCTTTATGGAAAAATAAATATTATTTTGTATATTATTGTGCATCCAAAATTCTCTAACATGAAAAAAAGAATAAATTAACAGAATGGAGGGGACCAGATTAGCTGATCTACTGAAATACATGCCGGGAGGACTGTGTTTGACTCCTCATTGCTAGTTGTACTAAGCGTATTTATGCAAAAGGAATTATTTTGTGAACTGTGGTTCTAGGTTATTTGGCTTTAAGCGCTGGGTGAACTTACAGCTAGGCATGGAAAGAATACTCTCAGTTATTCATTTCCAGGTCACAAAATAGGTCTCCTGACAGTTGGGAAACTGCACTGGAAGGAATAATAGACCCAATGAGAATTTTATGCAATTTTCTCCTAGAATTCAAGTATCCTGAAGTATTGCGGACCACTTTTCAGTAAGTTGCTTTATTGCATTTACATATATCAACACTAAGTGATCATTGTACAAATCTGAAGGACCTATATCACTTAACTTTGAAAATTTACGGCTCATGATTTGCATCTTTCTGGATCCTATTACACTCCTTCCCACCCCACAACTGTATACTGCTTTATGCCTGCAGCCTTAATACCATTGGTAGTACTGTACCTTCAAAGGAATGGGGTTATATCTACAAAAGCTCATGTGAAAATAACAACCCCTTAGTCTTAAAGGTGCTGCCACATTTCTTCCCTCCTTTTTATGCTGCAAGAACCTTTTCTCACACCAGGCTTGTAAGGTGCCACAGTCATGTTAGTCTATGAAGCAGAAATCTACTGGGTTGTGGACAGTCATTATGCACAGCTCTTCTAAATATTTTTATATACAGTATTTTTATTTTTAGTGCAACTGTGCCCTCACTACTTGTGAGTAGTGAGTAGATCTGGGAAAGGGAGAAAGGAGCACAATCACACCCACTCGCATGAACAGCTGCACGTCGAACTGCTTTGGGAGGAATTTAGTACACATGTATTTATCAAAGTCTAATATTCATGCTTATTCAACATGATGTGTAACAAGTTAAGTTAACTAAGGCAAGGTACAGACCACCCAAAAAGGGTGGTCTGCCCGTTCCTATTTTTGCTGCGCAAGGAAGCTGCAGCGGACAAACCGTGCAGCTTCCTCGCACAGCAAAAAGAACCCACAAAAAGCAGGTTCTTTTTGCGGTGCCATTGTGACGCCACAGTGCACCAATGGCGCACTCGCAACTTCACAATGGTGTTGCGATGTGTGGATGCTAAGCATCCATTGCTTCAAAATGGTGGCCGTCATTTTGACGCCCTCGTCATGTGTGAGGGGCAAGGGGCGTCTGGAAGCGCTGCTCCTTGCACGTGACGACGGCGCCCCATTGCGCCCATCTGTATAGCGCCCCAGTGTAAACTACTTTTGCATTTTGAGCTCAGTTTGCAGCAATGTAAGCCAAAGACAAAAGGGAAAAGTGGGAAGGAGAGAGAAGCAGTGCCATTTGGAAAAATAGTTGGAAAATTGAGGTGAAAGAGGATTAAATCAAACTGTCCTTGCCAAGTCAAGATAGGTGGAGGATATGTAACATATTGGAAGCCTGTGCCAGTGGTGCAAGGTTAGAGCTATGTGTCCAGATTTTCTGGTCTCATCAGCATCTGCACAGCAGCCTTTTGCCCTAAATAAAGCTTCTAGACTGTCTCTAGGAAGCACCATAGAAAGTATATCAACACTAGTATATTTTGGGGATAGCCAGAGCATAGATAAAGGTGGTCAGAAGTGATAAGTATTGTACTATATAATGGTTAGCCCTCTGATAGACTGAAGAATACTAGTACTATGTCCACTGTCATTAACATCATTGTCATCAAAGATATATTTTTCAGAAATATTTTCCAAATTGAAATAGCTTTTGCTACCAACTTCCTTGCTTTAAATGGAATCAACACAGTGAGAAAATAATTGGTGATAACGGTAGTATTGTGTCAGTTTTAATAAACCACTCAAGTGCCAAAACATTGTACAGATTCAGCCATTTCTTCTGTAGCCCAGCTAAATCCTCTATATTTTGCAACACCTGCTGCTTAAAACCATTACTTATATCCCCCCCAATAGTGTTGTGTGTATGTATGTGTTTCACCGTGTTAATAATAGAGCTGTCATTTCTAATAAAATACGAAACAACTATCCAGGGAAATAACCAAAGTGATAGATAGTGAAGGGACAAAGTAAGTGACTGAATCAACACCAATGTTCAGTTGCTCAGAATAGGATTCCTATCATTAAAATAAGGGAAAGCATGAGGATTGGACACATTGGTAGTGAAGATGTGTGATCCTTGGAGACTGTGATTCTTTTGCTGGTGAACAACAGTTAGACTAGCTTAGGCTAAACTGAGTCCCAGTAGATATTGCATTTGGATAACTCAGGCGATCTGCTTTCTTTATGTCTAGCATTGGATGGATCACCATGTGTACTGTATGTGTGCGCACACATTTTTAAAGGTAAAACCATTTTGTAGCTACTCTGCTCAAAGCAAGAGAGGGCCAATATAAATGTACTCTGGCTGCATTACCTCAAAATGTAAGATGTACTTTTCAGGGTCCAGGTTGGGAACCAAAGCTTGCATAAATGACTTTTTTTGGACTGCAGCTCCCAGAGCTCCATAGCCAGGATGGCCACTTTTAATTTAGAAATTAAAGCTTTCTAAATTTTGATTTCAGCATAATCCAATACGTTCAGTATTGTCTACGCTGGTTTTCTGAGGGTATCCAGAGTTGAAGACAAAAGTTTAGCTTACTTGGAGGTACCAGGGATTTAAGCCAGGAATTTCCTGCAAATAAAATATAGTCTCTGCTACTGTGCTGCAGTACTTTCCCACTGATCTGCAACACTTCTAAAAATCAGGTATGGTCTTTCTAAGACTTGCTATGAACAGTGTTGAGATGCCATTAAAATAACCTTTTCTGCCTTCTTCCCGCATAGGGCTCCTAGGCCAGGACAATCGCAGGCCCTGAGATTCCAGGGCCAAAACCTGAGATGAGATTTTGTGATGTTACAGTGGCCAGATCATTATGATGATAGTGCAATATTACAATTGGCAA
>NC_056527.1:158420194-158430376 GCF_019175285.1 Sceloporus undulatus
TAAACTATTCCATAAACTGCATCATGGTTTTTCCTGTTATTCTTAACTGGATATAGGGATTCAGTGAAACCTGTTGCCTTTGGCAGGCTTGAAAATAAATACAGTCAGCTTCCACAGCTTGCCTTGTGCAGATTTGTTATTCAAGATTTCATTAATATGTCCTCTCTAGGATCTCTCAGGTCCTTAGTGTGACTCTATGGTCATCTTCGGCAAATGTCACATTGGAAGACCTAGAGATTCCTAGTGAGAACATTTCTCCTAGCCATTTGTTAGGTCTTCAGTGCAATTCTATGGCCAACATCTGGTACGTATTGCCCTGGAAGACCTAGAGATTCCTAGAGAGGTATCTCCCAGGTTTAAAAAAATGCTTCTTTTATTTGCAGTTTTGCCACTTTCATGGGGTCCCTGTGCCTCGAAAACTCAAGCAAAGTAAAGAATCCATATACATTGCACTACACTTTGACACCAAGAAAACCCTAGATTCTGGAACTTATAAATAGTGCCAGAATGCCCCGGCCCTAGAATAGTGGTATCCAAGCTGACTATGGAGCTAGAAAAGTCCAACTTTCATTACCTTCCCAAGTAAACAGCTAATTTGCCATTTAATTCTATCAACAGTCTGTTGCCTATGGAGCATTACCTTCTAGGAACGTTGCCAACTGAAGATGGACATGTAAACAAGATCACAAGTTCGCAGAGGCAGTTTTCTTTAAGAAAAATAGAAATGCAATTGTCCAATATCTAGCATGCCGAGAAACACTGAGAATCCTTAGGCCCAATGTAAAGGAATCCATTGATTTGTGAGTTTTCCTCTAGATTGTATTTGACAGCATTTATTTACTTACCCCATATACTCTGAGCAGCAAAGGAAAAATTCACCATGTTAACCAGCCGCATTGGGGTTCAGTATGGTGTACAAAACATATAGTATCATCGTATCAGCATATATTTGTAACTGCATATCAAATTCCTTCAGATTTCTTTGGGTCATGTTTGTTTCTACACTAGTGGTTGAAATCACTCTAACAAATCAAACTGTTTCAGAGAAATTGGAAGTACAAAGGCCTGTCAAGAATATTTGGGCTTGCCTGATTTGGGCTGAAACCGTGGGATAAATGCCGCTGTTTGTGTGTCACTTGTGCCTCATTGTTAGGAGAGGGTTGGAATGTGTCATCACCAATATCTGCGCTCTAGTATTGAGAGGTCCTTCCTAGAGGGGCTTCTTAATTTAAGTGAGGGTTGAGAGTGGTTAACATTGGAAGAATTCCTAACCATACCATCAATATGTCTCCCATTGCAGGATCTTGATGAAGGCTCAGCCAGATAGAGATTTTTACATAATTCATTTTGAATTTTTAAAAATTAAAAAATACATGCCCAAAAGGTGACTATAAAAGTGTTCAACAACTTTTTGTAATTTCACCTAGAGGGGAGAGAGAACATTTGAAAAGCTTCAGCTATAGGAACGAATGAAATAACCAAAGATGGATATTCCTAGCTTGGACACAGAGTGCTTAACCCTGACTTGCACTTCAGATCTCAATCCAAAGCCACAGTGCCACTGAGTGGTATCTCTCCATCTCTGCTGTGTGCTGCCCATCTGTTGTAAAACAGAGTTGTCCAGAACCAGTCAAGAGATGTAAGCATTATAATGGTACAGGCTTGCCAAGCCCAGATGGCATTCTCACACCTTAGACTAAAAGGAATACTTCTCCCACTGTTTTCTGTGAATTCTTTTAATAAGGGAAGAAGATCCATTTTTAAACAAGATGAACAATCTAGTTAGTCAGATTTAAGATGCATTTAGGAGTCTGGAAACAGGGGGAGGAAACATCATAAACTTTTGAGTTTTATGAGTGACATTTTATGAATCCTAAGAATAGTCTCAGCCTGGAAATGGCTTTTTACTGGCCTTGAATGAGAAACCTTCTTTATTTTACTTACATCCTCGATGTAATTGGGGAGGGGGGGGGGCAAAGGCAATAGTGCCAAAAATAAAGTGTCTTCTGTCCGCCAAAGTCTTAAAAGTCCAGAGAGCACCACAAACTAGAAGTCCAAAGAGATCGAGGCAGTTATTTTTTGCAGATCTTCTCCCAAGGTCTTGACAGTGTCCTTTAAAAAGGCTGGCAGGCAGGGCTAAGTGCCATCATGGCAACCATCGTGGGACTGGCTATTCTGTGACCCGTCTGCCTTGGGGTAAAGATCACCTCCGCGAGATTCATCATGAACCTTCTTAGGGTCTCCTTTGGGTCCTTGCACTCCACATTGTTCCCAAGACGAGGATGGAGAGGGATTGGATTGGAGCCCCCCCTCACCCCACAATGGTAGGCCTATATGGAGTCTCCACATTTACAAGACTTGTCACCCTGCCATTGCCACTGGATGGTCTTGCCTCAATATATGTAGCCTTCTGCTATATGTCTACCAAGTTAATTCATGAGCAGCCACTCTGAGTGAAATCAAATCTCAGCCAAATAAAAAGAGAGATAGAAAAGCACTTTTGATGAATGATGAATGAGTGAACGGATGAGGTAAAAAAGTAGATGAGAAGACAAATCCCTTTAGACAGCAGAAAGAGAAAACTGAGGAAACCCAAGGCTACAGTCAGCCCTCCATATCAGCAGGCTAGCTATGCGTGGATTGCAACATCCATGGATGGCCTGCTATATTAGTGTCAATGGCAGCAAGTGCACACAACCTCTTTGATGTGGTCACATGCATGTCAGCATCCATTGATGCTAATGAGATTTGGGGTCCTGCATTATTTGGTATCCATGTGGTGAGGGGTGTCTGAAACAGAATCCAAGCTGATATGGAGTACTGACTGTACTAGGAGCACCAAATCAAACATGATACACATTATCAAACATGATAATCATTGGCAAGAATATCCATACACAAACAGCAACGGAGTTATAATGACAGGCATACCTCAGTTAATAAAATCAGTTAATAAATCAGTTGACTGCTTCTCTTGGTAGTATGGGAAACTATCCCTATTATTTCTGTGTTATTTCAGCTTCTGGTACCAAATTTTCTGCTAATGTAGGAATGTCCAGAAACACATCAACATCATTATCCGAGGTATAAGCATAAAACCTAGGGAAACAGAATGTGTAACAGAAACTCTCTGTAAGGGCAGAACAGGTGCAAAGGTCTATACCTCATTGTATATTTTACCTGGATTCCTCTCATAGTTTTAGCTTAAGCCCCAGGACAAAATGGGAACTTTAATTCTCTAGGATCCTCTGGGCAGGCTTTGCCATAAATATGCAATGGTAGTCCATTGTTTAGTGCTAATTAGCTTGATTAATTTTGGAGAGGGCCTCTTTCCCATTAAACAGTGTCTCTCTTGGTTAATTACTGCAAGAATGGACCAAGGAGGGTAAATTAATGTGATCAGCATGGAAAATAAATAAGGGTTGGTATCTCTCATCAAGGTTGGAGTTTCCTTAAGAGACCACAAAGTTCAAGGGAGAATGGTCCACTTTGATTTGTTTATATGTAAATTGGTTTTCTTAATTGGCTTGGATTTTTTCAAACAAAGTTGGGGGGGGGGGTTGCTTCCGCCGTTTGCTGATTAATTTATTTATTACATCAGAATGAGTTGGTTCAACAAAATTTGGGCTAACCTCCTCCTCATCCGGCCATCCCAATTTCCCCCTTCTTTTTAATCAACAAAAGTCTGTTCAATCGTGTGGCCGGTGATAACACCAGAGGAAACACAGGAAATGCCTTTCTTAAATATGATCTAAGAATTTAATTGCCTCTTTTGTAGTTTAATCTTATCTTTACACATGGAGGCAATGCTTATTGTATATTTCTGAACCTCAAAGGACAGCTTTTCGTACAATAATGCAGAATAGAATATCAGCTGAACACTGATGGGTTTGTAAGGTTTCCTGTCACCCAGACAGGAAAGTTTGTCCCATTCTTTCTCAGCTCAAGCTATATTTAGGAAGTTTGCTATTAATTAAGAAAGAGGCACACACAAAAAGACTCTATGGAGTTTATCAGGCAAGAGAAATTGGAAGTATAATCCAATGGCAATCTGAATGTAATCATGGGGTTTAACGTTATTGCGTGATAGACTACCACACACAATTTTGAGCAATGGGAAATCAGTCCGAACGCAATCATGGGGTTTCACATTATTGTGTGAGAGGTGATCACATACAATTTTGGGCAATGGCAAGCTATTTTTGGGCAATGGGAAGTCAGTTCGAATGCAATTTGAATTCACGTAAATTCGCCTAACTAGCGTTCTGGTCCCACTTTATTTTCATTTGTATGTATGTATGTATATAAAGAGGTGATGACATTTAAACCCTTAAATGGTTTGAGACCTTAATACTAGAGCACTTCTTCCTATATACATCTGCTTGAGAATGGATGACTGCAAGCGGATTTCTCCTCTATCTCCCACACGTGAGGGTAATAGAATATGGGAGGCTAGAGGAGATCACCTTCTCAACTGTTTCACTCAGTTGTAGAATATACTACCTTTGGAGATCTGAATACTTTAAAGCATAAGTGATTATGGAACCCAGCAGGGGTTGGAGTCTATAAACTAGTCTCACCCCTGTCATAAAGGGTAAGACCAAGCCTGTGCTACAAGCCCTTCCTATGACATCACTATTCCTGTAGGCTCAACCTTCCCAGCTTCTGCAGGGGAAGTCTGAAGACTTTGTACATTTTTCTGCTTAGTGGACATAGATTCCCCCTTCAGCCTCTCCAGTAAATGTGCAAAATTTGGGAGAGCAGAGCTAGCCAGGAAAGTGAGATTGTGAGGCTCATGGGCAAGGTGTCTTTCACACCTTTCATGTGTGGGAGGAGCTTCATGCTGACAGTCACCACCAACAGAAGTGGCAGTATTGGAGCCATCAGAACAGCAGTGTCAACACCAAAGATCAACTGCAAGCCATCCCTACTGTTGGGTAGAGTGAGCACTCAGAGGTCAGCTGCTGGGTAGAACTGTGGCAACCTATCTCTCAGCCTGTCCAGCACCCCTTAAACCAGCCTTCAGCTTTTGAGTGTACTACCAGTGTATTGCCAGTGCTGAAGTAAGTTTCAATTGATTGTCCACTCAGCCTCTGTATGCAGAGTTGAATGGGAGAGCTGCCAGTTGCCATTTGTCCTTAGGTTACCTCTGGTCATAAAGTTCTACCTAGCACAACAAAACCTCTTGCTGGACATGCTTCAGTGATGACCTGATTCCTGCTTTCCTTTTTGCCTCAGAGCCTGAAGAAGTTACCTTTGTGGGCCACAACTTTGGACTGGAGGATTCAAGATGCAGTAGTCCAAAAAAGTAACTTTCTCAAGCTCTAGGCTGTAAGTCCTGAAATCACAAAGCTAAGCAGCTCACATTGATTTGTTTTGGCAGAAAAGACACTGTCCATTCAATTTCTGATATCCTTCGAAATCTCCTCTATGAAAGAGAAGCCTCTGTGCAGCTCAAGATCAGTCTTGTCACTATCAGTGCCCTCTAGTGCCCTTCCTGCAAAGATTGACAGTTGTTAACAAATCTTCCAGTTCCGAAGGTCCGAGTCATGCAGCCAGAAGGCAAACAAGACAGATATATGCCTCTTTCCTGGGTGAAGGAGGTCAGCAGAGCTTGATGTCTAGAGCTGAATATGGATGGAGTGTGCAGTGAACCTTGAAGACAGTTTTTTTTAAATGGATCCTTGATTACTAAGTTCAGACTGATGGCACATGAATGTTTTCTACTCATAGAGGTGTAAGGCAAGGAGAAGTGTGGGGGAAACCTGGCAGGGGAGATGTGACAAAGCGGAAGCACAGCTTAGTAATTAAGCTAAGCAGGTAGGGGAGAACACAGATGTGCCTCTGCTTTTGCAACCTACCTTCACCACTACTAAATTTTCTGGCATGCCACAGAAATAGTTTCATTCCCCTTTCAAACCAAGACTGGGATCCTGTTAGGGACATGCACATACTGCTGCTTCATATCCTGCTCTTTTCCCAGAACTGGGACCCAGAACAGCTCATTTCATACATTTCTCTGACACATGCATATGCATATGCCCTTTTTTGAGCACTGTGTAGGCCGCTGGTATTTCTTTCCTCCCTTCATAATGTTCAAAGCCTCCTCCTCTAGACTCATTGAATGACTTAATGCAGTGGTTCTCATACTTTTTTTAGCCTTCTCACCCCCTTTATATCTACATGAAGACATCATGCACCCCTCCACTAGACATAGTATATGAATAAAAATATTGTTTTCTTTAATGTGTGTACAGGCAGCTCTCCATATCCATGGATTTGGCATCCACAGATTCAACTATTCACAGCTTAAAAATATATTTTTAAAAGCTTTCACCCCCAGAAAGCAAACCTTGACTTTGCCATTTTATAGGGACACCTTTTTACTACTTCATTGTATATAACTCAACTTGAGCATCCACAGATTTTGGTATGCATGGAGGACCGGCGGGGACGATTGTCCTGGAACCAAATTGCAACAGATATCAAAGGCCCACTGTATTTTTGTTTGCACATTCATGTATATTCACATTTTAGCATTGTCTAAGGAAACAACATTGTTCAAATTAGAACACTTTTACTTAAATAAATTTAATAATTAATACATATACATTTACAGTGTCTCTCACACAGCCACACTTACAGACACCAATTCTACCATTTCTTGATGGGACTGCGACCAAAATGTATTGGTTGAGTTATTTTTTTTTTCCTTTTTGTGTGCCTTCAAATTTTTTTCAAGCAGAGGAATGTTTTTAAACCTCTGCCAAACCTCTTTTTGACATTATAATTGAGTCTGAAATGCAAATTAAATTAGCACCAACACATGTAATTAGTGTGAATGTTTGCCTTGTCTCTTATTGTCATTTGGGAAATCTGTGAAAAATAGTTCTCTCGTCCCTGCCAGGAAGAGACATTTTGAAAGTGGGACTTTAGAAACGATTTCAGTGGATGACAATAAAAAAATTAGTTTGTCACAACACTACATGAGAGTGTGTAAGAATTAGTTGGCTTAGGACATTATCACATGGGATTTCCCCATGAGTGATTTGTTGCTGGCTATTCCTGGGATATTCACTGCAACCATGCGAATATGCCTGTTTAAATCCTTGATTCTCCCTACATGTGATAAGCTCCTAAGAAGGTATGAGGGAGAAAACAAGCAAGGAGAAGTGTACAGAAAAGTGTGTGTGTATGTGTATCTGTGTGTGAGAAAGCAAGAGAGGTTTGTATGTGTCACAAACAAAAAGGTAAAGGAAACCTGAGACAGAAAGAAATTCCCCTAAAATTCAGTCAGTGAGTCAGTGAATTATGTGAACAAACTCTTGAGAGTGAGTGAGTGCATGAATGAAAGAGAGTGAGAGAAACTGTGTGACTGAGCGTGTGAGGGAAGGTGTGTACATGTGAGAATAGACATGTAGGAGTTTATCACACTGGAGGAATTTCTCTTAATTTCAAATGAAAAGAACACATTCACATGAATTCGCTAGTTGAGCGAATTTACGTGAATTCAAATTGTGTTCGAACTGACTTCCCATGGCCTGAAAATAGCTTGCCATTGCCCGAAATTGCGTGTGATCACCTCTCACATAATAACGTGAAACCCCATGATTGCATTCGGACTGAAATTGCTTGTGGTAGTTTATCATGCAATAATGTTAAACCCCATAATTGCGTTCGGATTGCCATTGGATTATACTTCCAATTTCCCTTGTCTGATAACATCTGTAGACAACCAGTGGAAGCTGGTTCCTCCGGGTCCTCAAACCATTTGCCACCCCTGACGCCTCCAATGACTGCCCAAAGGCCTCTTTGTTCTTTCATCTTCTCCTTAGGCCCCATGCAGCCCTTGGCCCACCTGCCTGCCTGAACTAACTTTAGGACCAGAGGAACAGCTTGTCATACACCTACACCTCCAAATGTTGACCAGTCCCAGTTTGTTGTGAGCCCCAAAGCCCTCTGACAGATCCCAGAATTCCATAGCATTGAGCCATGGCAGTTAAAGTGGTGTCAAATTGCAGCCTAACTCATGCATCCAACCTTTCATGGGAATATTCTTGATTGACACAAATAAGCTGATTCTACAAGAAAGCTCTTTCATTTTCTCTGTTAACATTTCAGACAACAGATCTGTATAATTTCTTTGGCACTGTCCATTCAGTGAAAAATATTAGTTATACCAAAGGTGAGCTGTTGGAGGAAGAGCTGAAATGATTGCTCTCTTTTCCAGTTTTCCAGCTGGCTTTTCTACTGGGAAATTTAAGGAGTTTTATCAATTATCCAAATAATAAATCCATCAAGACAGTCTGCTTGCCATACTGTCTCTCTTGCTTTCAACTGAGTTATTTTGACATTACTAACACGAATCTAGAAATGTCTCCCCATTGGGGAAAACAAAAGGAAGACCGAACACCATAATAAAGAAGTCATTGAAAAAAGCATTGTGAAACACCAAATGATTCAAGAAACAGACAGGTGAAACATTTCTCATTTCCTCCTGTCCCATCTCAATATATTTTAGCAAGTGAACCATACTTCTGCCATTAGCAGTACTCATCCAAAGGCAGACATTTGCTCTGATCAGTGATTCTTCCCCCTCTCGCCTTTTATTGTGCTGTGCTTAAAGTATAAGGAGAAGATGGAAGGGTTTCCTCTCTTGAGGCATTGTTCAGGAAGATTGTCAGTTTGGAACTGGCTTAGGTGTTGAAGAACTCCTCACAGGTTACTGGGCTGTCTGTGATGAAATATTCAGGGTGGAGAATGAGTTGCTAGCTGATACTCTAGGATCACCAAGCCCCATGGGACGCACTGGTTGACTGGATTGACACACATTTGGATTTATTAATTGGCTTATACACAATGGCCATGGACCTACATGCTTGTATAGCTTTCCACACACAGTTCTCTGCCCTCTCACTACTTGGCAGCTGCCAAGCCTTGCTGCTATTACTTACCAGTGGGGAAGAAAATAAGGATGAGGTTATTCAAACCAGTCCAAGGCAGGGGGAGAGAATAAACTCATAGAAATAAACTAAGGAAAAAAGAGCAATGTTGGAGGAAGAAAGAGAAACTGGAATATTTTAAAAGGAGCTGAAAACATGATGGAGGATGTATTGAGACTGTCCCTGCAAAATAAGGATAGTTGGTGGGTATAATACACTAACCATCCATAGTTTATGTGTTATGTCTCTGTGTTTGTGTGCATGGCCTACAAGTCACATATAGTGCCCAGGTCCGCTTTTGTGGCCACTGTGGTCGATCAGCGTCCTAATTTTTTGTTTCATTTTTTAAAAATATTTTTTCTTCTCCCCAATGTCCCCCTTTAGGGATCATGGGTATTTTAGACTTAGAAGAAGTCCTTTTTTTTTGCTAAGAGAAAAAGAGGCAATTTTTCCCTAATAGGAAGTTTACTTCTAGGTCACTTCCCATTGTAAAAAAATCCTTTCCTATCTCAGAGAGGACCAGGCACAATGTTCCCATGCCCCCTAAAGCACATTTGGGAGCATTTGGGCCATTAAATTTGGAATTCTTTGTAGAAAGAAGGCAGCAGGGCTGTGCCCCTCTGATGTCTTCCCTGTGTGGTCATAGAGGGTCCCTAATCCACAACAGTTGTCCACGCCAATGTGTACATTTGTGCAACATGCATGCAACACTGTTGTCTAATGCATCTGGAGGGCACCACTTTGGGGAAGGCTTACATCATGCCATTTTATTTCATGTCATGTGAAGCACAGCATGAATCCAATGCACGCTTATGTAGGAGTAAAGCTTACTGAATTTAGTGAGAGGTGTTTTTTCTTATGAGAAAATATGTACCCCATTGGGTTGTGTGTACAACCTGGCCAAGATAGTTGTAGCTTGTGTCCTCTTCTTCATTAATTACTTTTGCCATTTTGACCGCGTTCTGATGTTGCTTGGCCACCAATGTCCAAATCTGGGACATGTGATGTATTTGATAGAGGGATGCATTTTGTATTTCTGATACTTACATTTTGTAATCCTCATGGATTCTGCAAGGAATAGGCAGAATAAAAATAAATCATATTATTATTATTATTATTATTATTATTATTATTATTATTATTATTATTATTATTAAATGTCTGAGGGTACATTAAATACTAAATTAATGTGTTTTGTTGTTGGTTTGTTTTTCTCCCTGTGGGAAATTCTGCCTCTCAG
>NC_056527.1:158430386-158478418 GCF_019175285.1 Sceloporus undulatus
AAATGTGGTGTGTGATGTTGATGCTGCTATCAATTTGGCTCTGTCATATTCCATTTGCAAAAGAGGCTAAGATGTGAGCTACTGAGGGACCAAAACTGGATCTCATATTTTAGACAGGTTGTCTTTGTATCAGCTGGAGGTCACTCCTAAGACAACTCGAGGGAGTTTCCATTGTGACTTGGTGTATGCCGTCACTGACCTATTGATAAACAGGGAAGTTCAGCATGTTTAAAATCTGAGCACACAAAAAGTACAAATGTTTATTCCAAAGTAGAAGCAAAAAAATGCCACCTGTATCTTAGCAATATACATACGTGTGTGTGTGTGTGTGTGTGTGTACACACATATACAGGCTTGTTTTCTTCTGGGATTCTGCACAACATGAAGAGAAAAATTTGGTAAGCACTTTTCCCTCTGTAAAAGATGCAAGTGTTGGAGAATAACCATGGGACCATCTGCTTCCTTTCTTTATTCATCATTAGGCATGACTGCAAATCCAATGCCAGTAGACAATGAGGCATGGAAAAGCCTGTTTGGAATAGCCAGTAGATGGAAAGTTGTTTAAAGGCAATGCTCTTTTGTAATAAATCATACTTGAGGAAGGCAAAATGTTCATGTCACATTTAGAAACCTTTGGGATCTGCAGACTCCCCCCCACTTTATATTTATATATCTTAAAAATGGGGGGAAAAAAGTAAAGAACTACTTATCATGGTTCAAAAATACTACTTTTGTGGACTGCAAATCTCAGAACCCCCAGTCAGCATGATCATCAACCATGTTGATTCAGGGATTCTGGGAGTGTAGCCCCAAAAGTAACTTTTCTAGGCTATAGGAAATAGGGTTGCCATTTCAGGATCATTGCAATGTTTGAGGTTCATGAGCAAAACCTGAGTCCTATGGATGGCCCTTATGATGTTAGTAAACATTACGTACCAACCACAGCTGCTCAGCTTGTCATTCAAGTGTATACACATGCACATGTACAGAGAGAGCAAGAGGAGAGAACATATTTGTCCTGTTGCTCACAGTTTATCATTCAAGTGTGTACACAAGGACACATATATGTGCACACAGACACACAGAGAGAGAAAGAGGAAAGAGAACACATTTGGCCTGTTTAGCTGAAGAATGAAGCAGGGAGAGAAGAAGAAGGCTAATTAAGTAAAAACACATACAACCCCACAAGAGTATTTGAAAGTTGCAGCAACAAACTAATTAAGCCTTGCACAATTGTAGCAGCTGCTGTTCTAATTGCTAAGCTAATAGCAGAGAGAGAAAAATGGGGGGGGGGTCAGTGTTCAGTGAACAACGCAGTGTTCAAACATGAATCAAGGAACATGAGAGACCCTGCAGACTGAGTCAACCAGAAAAAACAGCAGTATCAACATATTATAAACCGTCCTGGGCACAAAATGCTGTTTGAAAACACTGAAATTCTGGACCATGCCAACAACTTCCCTGTCAGAATGCACAGGGAAGTCATTGAAATCCACAAACACTTGGACAACTTCAACAGGAAAGAAGAAACCCTTAAAGTGAACAAAGTTTAACTACCAGTCCTGAAAAACACTAAAATCAAGACCCAGCAAAATGCAAATGAGAAACCACTCAGCGTCAGGGGTTTTCCCAGCAGACAACGATCACTAATTAAACAGACACAAATCCTCTTTGTATATCCTCCCACCCTGAGGCCTTGCCATCAACAACAGAAAAATACACAGATTAATATGTAAATCACTCCTACCTACCCTACCCAGGGTCACACAGTATATATATCTACCCACTCTCTTCCAGGTGTGCATTCTCTGAAGATGCCAGAGAATCTTGTATTCCCCATCACCATGTACAGATTTGAGAGCTGGATAGTCACAAAAGTGGACAGAAAGAAAATAAACTCATTGAGATGTGGTGATGGAGAAGAGTGCTGAAGATCCCATGGACAGCCAAAAAGACAAACAAATGGGTCCTTGAACAGATCAAGCCTGAATTCTCCCTGGAAACCATGATGACAAAACTGAGGCTATTGTATTTTGGCCACATCATGAGAAGGCATAACTTAATAGAAAAGACAATAATGCAAGGAAGGATAGAGGACATTAAAAAGAAAGGAAGACCACATGCCAGATGGATGGACTCAATCCTACAAGGGCCTGAATCTGCAGGACCTGAGCAGACAGTGGAGGATAGGGAGTCTTGGAGATGTCTCATCTACAGGGTCACCACAAAGTGAAGTCAACTCAAGGGCAGTTAACAACAAGGAGCTGCAAAAAGCAGCTCATTTCTATGCAGCAGAAGAGGCTCTGTAGTCTGGCTCTGTGGCTTTTTGGCACTTCTGCTTACCTTTACTGAGGGCAAAACAGCAGGGGAATATACAAAGGAATAGTCCAGAATCCAGTCCGAAGGTCACACAATACCAGTCAGTCAGTCACAGCAAAGGGCAGAAGCAAGAGTGTAGTCACAAGGCAAGTCCAGAGGTCAGATAACTAGAGTTTTGAATCAAAGAGCAAGGAACACAGGAACAACAAGGCTGCAAAACGGTTGTTGACTGCAAATAATCTCTGCATCTGGAAGTCTTTTAAAAGGCCTTTGCTTCTCTCAGCTAAAACCTATTACCTCTCCTCTTAGCTTCTAGCCTGGAAGAACGCCTCAAATACTTCTTGACCTGAAGCCTAGAATCCATTTATTCTGTTTCTCCCTCTACAGCTTCCTGAGCCTCCTCTAAGACTGCTGATCCAGGTCTTCAGAGTCTGAGTCCTCTGACTGCCTTTAAGTCAGGCCTAAGGCAGTCCATGATGCACTGCCAGAGGAACGCCATGATGCCACCCACTGTGTGGTGCAGTACGTAATGTCATGCCAGCCTGGGGGTGATGTCGGGGCATGTGTCATGTGGACACCGAGCCCTGACTATGCCACCAGGCCAGCCTTAATGGCTGGTCTATACAGCCCCTCAGTGAAGAATTGTATCCATGCTGTTGTACCAGCTGTAGTTCTGAGTCTGGTTTTAAGAGCTGGCGCATCATATATGACCCTGGACAAGGAGGTTTTTTTATCGAATGGCAGTAATTCTGAACTACCTCATAGGTTTGTTGTGAGGATTAATGAGATAATGAAATCTTTCCTTGAGCCTTAGGGATAGGCAAAGCTATACATCTAAATAAAATATGTATCTTATTTGGTGAAAGTGACTTTCACTGTGCTTCTCTCTCCTTCCCTCCTCTCCTTCTCTTGTTTTATGCATAATACCTGAGAGAATTAGAAAATCTGCAGGTAAAGCAAACAGCTTTCACACCTTTGCCTGTTTCTAATATGCACATCATCTTTTTAAAATGTCAGTGGGGGTGGTATGGGAAGAGACTGAATTATTCTGAGGTTGCACATTTGTCTGAAGAGCATAATTGCTACAGTTGACATGTATGAATGCACTTTCATTATGGTGTCAAGAGGACATTTTGTACCTCAAAAGAAGTGCTGATTTCGGAACAGCAATAAAATAGCAAGCACTTGCTAGAAGAAAATTTTATTACAATTTTGGGGGAGGAGGAGGAGAGAGGGAGGTAATTATAAAGTCTTCCCTCACTTGTATTTCAGATTGCAACTTTAAAATGTTACCCGGGAAGACAGAGGTCTTGCAGGCTGACTCATCTTCTTGACCTGGCTATCCTGGAATCAGGACTTTTTTACTAATTAAAAACAATAAAAATAACATCACATACAACACATCATCATACTATCCACATAATACCAGCTATACATACAAAGCATATACTAATATCAACTTCATCTCTTTCCCATATATGCATTAATTCCTCATCCCTATAAACCTCACTAAACTCTTTCTATTTCTCTCCACTAATATTCACACTTTCTTAGTTTTCCAACCTCCTCCTCCTCTTCTTTTACCCTTCCTTTAACCTACCTACTTTCCCATCACAACATTTCTCTCCTGCCTTTTCAAATCTTGCTCATGCATTACATCATATACTTACTGATTAGTCATACAGTTACAGGTGCAGTCCAGTAAACATTGGTGGTCTGGCTTCTTCCAAGGAGATTGTCACCAGTTGTCCTAACCTTGTCACACATTGCACCGTCACATCATGACTCTGCAGTTCTTCAACATAATAATATAGCATATATTAAAATATAGATGATGACAGAGTCTTGCCTGCTGCTCCTAAGGAAAGCTTCTGTCTCAAGGATCCTAAGGATCCTTCTGCCTCAAGACCACTACCTAATTCATTTGTTTGCTGTTCCCCTTTGTTTCCATTCTGTAACATTTCTGAATGAATGCTTTATGTATTGAACCAAGGCCAGCAACTCAGTTGCTAATAATATACAAGTCACAAGTTGAGTTGAGTCACTGCATCAGTTATTGTGCAGTTGAGTCCAAATTCAGTCATTGAAGTGACATGTGTCCAACGTCAGTCCAAGTCAATCAAGTTGAGTCTACATCACTTCACATTTCTAGCATTGCAGTCACTTAAAACTTCAATTAAGTGCTTAGAAATAGAATGTAGGCATCCAAAGAAAAGGGGAAGGGAGAGTGACCAAGGGAATGTGAGCATAGCAAGTGGAACAGTGCTAGGTGTGAATGATTTGGTTTCTTACACTTGCTTGTGTTTGCCCATAGCAGTGTGGTTAGACATTTTTCCCAATGTGGAACAGTCTCATCCCTTTAAGACTGAGGAAGCTCTGTGTGCAGATGTGTATTTGTACATTGTGCATTGTTACCGATTTCTGATTCAGTTGCTCAGTATTGCCATTCAACACCAGGATTGTGTAGCATAATTAATATATAACCATGTATGTGGAGAGTCAAAGATGCAACACCAATGTAGGATCTCAGCCATAATCTTTCACCCTGTTATATGAGTATAAGACATTACGTTTACTAAAAATGAGATTGAAGGTTGGTTATAGGAATAAGGAAGGATTTGTAACTCACAATATTTTTCTGCACATCTGACCATTCTGGCACAGTGAGGTTGTACTGTGAGCATTTCCCAACAGTCTGAAGAGAGTTTATCTCTGGTACAAAACCACCCTCCATGTGTTCAGTGTAGAGTTTCAGTCCAAGATAGCATCTTGGGTCTCCACTTCCTTTCTGTCATCCTGAAAGGCAGTTGCTATCTTTTGAAGCAGAATGGAGTACAGGAAAAGAAAGAAGGGAATGGGGGTATACTGGAAAAAGGGAAGAGTAGGCAAAGATGACTGTAACCCTCAAGAGAAGCATTCAGTGCTTCAACATTTTCTTGCAACTCCCACTTGCCTGGATCTCATATGAAATAGTTTCCCTTCAACTACCCCCAATGGTTCCCCACCAAACACATTAACATGTCAATAGATGTGGCTTAAAAAACTTGAAATAGGCCTGTATTCATAACTATCAGCAGTATTATGATGTCAATAGAATTTTTCCTAGCATTTACAATTGCATAACAACCAGTATTAGAATATCAATGGAGTTTCATTGTATTTGCTATTTTGGTTTATTTCTTCCTTCTCTGCATTGTCCTGAGAAAACAGACAATAAACACAATGGCATGGCACTGCTGTCTAATTTAATCCTAACATTGCCACGGAAACTTTAGGCTAAAACTAGCTCTCTTCAGTTTGTTATACAGTATTGGGAATGGACATTATATGCCAGGATGATACATAAAGATCCCTGCGAGATGTACAATAGACACACAAAGGGAGTTAATGTTCAAGTGCTCCTCCTGTCTTGTCTCAGTCCACTTAAGCAGGACTCTTCATACATTACAATAACCAAATTTTAATAATTGCTATCGCTGTGATTGTTGTTGTTGCTGTTGAAAACAGAGATGATAGCTGTATGAATCACTTTGCTCTTTGCCTAGCTGCAGAGGAAGAAAGCTGTGATTGTTTCTTTCAGTGTAGTTTTTAGCTTTCTAAAGATGAACTCAGTTTAAATAGAGATGATAAAGAAATGTACTAGATCCACCTTTCCCAATGAAAATGTAAGTTTTGCACTTTCCTAAGACAGGTGATACAACTGAGCTTGTCTTACTTTAAAAACTCATACTTTTTAAAGCTTTTTTTTTAGCTCAGAGAAAAACATGCACACAAAAGTATACATGTATTTGAAAAATGCAGAAAATATAGAATCATAGAGTTTGAAGAGACCACAAGGGCCAGCCAGTCCAACCATGCAGGAATTCACAATCAAAACATTTCTGACAGATGACCATCTTACCTCCTAAACCCCCAAAGAAGGAGACTCCACCACACTCTGAGGAAGGAGTGTGTTCCACTGTCAAAGAGCCCTTACTGTCAGGACGTTCCTCCTAATGTTGAGGTGGAATCTCTTTTCCTGGAGCTTGCATCCATTGCTCTGGGTCCTAGTCTCTGGAGTAGCAGAAAACAAGTTTGCTCCCTCCTCAATATGACATCCCTTCAAATATTTAAACAGGACTATCATATCACCTCGTAACCTTCTCTTCTCCAGCTTAACATATCCAGCTCTCTAAGTCTCTTCTCATAGGGCATGGTTTCCAGACCCTTCACTATTTTGGTTGCCCTCCTCTGTACATGCTCCAGCTTGTCAACATCATTTTTGAATTTTGGTGCCCAGAATTGGACACATTATTCCAGGTGAGGCTTGATCAAAACAGAATAGTGTGACACTATTACATTCCTTGATCTAGAGACTATACTTCCATTGATGCAGCCTAGAATCACATTGACCTTTTCAGCTGCTGCATCACACTGTTGACTCATTTTCAACTTGTGGTCTACAAGGACTCCTAGATCCCTTTCACATGTAGTTTCATTCAACCAGGTGTCCCCCATCGTATAGCTATACATTTCATTTTTTTCTGCCTAAGTGGAGTATGTTACATTTCTCTGTGCTGAAGTTCATTTTATTAGTTTTGGCCCAGCTTTCTAATCCATTAATTTGGATCCTGTCCTTTGGAATAGTAGCTAGTCCTCCTAATTTGATGTCATCTGGAAATCTATCTATCTGTCCATCTGTCCATAGAAGATTATATAATCTTCTATGCAATCTACGTACCCTGTTAGAAAATTGCCTTCATTTTAAATCGACAACCACAAATGCTAAATAGAACATTGAAGATCTGCTTTACCTGAGTCATCAAATGGTACTATGGTAGCTTTATTAGAAACAGAATAGTCATGATGGAGGAGCCGTGACTATAACATGAGCCAGGGGTAGGCAACCTTTTTGAGCCGGGGGCCGGGTTGCTGTCCCTCAGACAACTGGGGGGCCGAAGCCAAAAAATAAATAATTAATTTTTTTTTAAAATTAAATATATAAATAAACCAGGACAAATGTAGGACAAAATTTTCAAATGGAAGACACTTTTTTTAAAAAAAATGGAGGACACACAAAAAAATTTGCTGTTTTTTTAAAAAATGTTAATATAAATGCATGTTTCTGAGGTTTCTATAGACAATTGCCCCCCAAAGGCCCTGGCGGCAATCAGCGGCAGGACTGGGCTGGGGCCGGTCCCAAGGCCTCGCCGGGCCGCATCCGGCCCGCGGGCCGCAAGTTGCCTACCCCTGATGAGCTATTAGCTTTCTGATGGCATGTGTGTGTATCCAAGAACTGACTTAATTGTCTGCTTTCTGATTAGCATTATGAATTTATGTGCAAATTGTAAGAGTCAGAGCTTTATTCATTTCATTTCAGCTAATGAGAAAATCTTGCACCATTGCCCTGTTTTCTAAGCAACCAATATGGTTGGATATGGGGAAAAAGACAATATACTTGGATGGTAAAAAGAGAATAAAAGTAGGATGCTGCTGTATAGAGGCAAGAGAGATTGGCAGTGTAGTCCCAGATGGCATAAACAGTATTTGTTTGCTTCTCCTCAAAAATAACATACAGCTGCAAAGACGTGTAGGGGAATTCAGATGGACATGACCACCATCTGATCAGAGGTTAGAGATGGAAGACTGTTGTGTTGCTTTGCTTTTCTGTTTGAAATGTTAATATGTGTTATCTATACGCTGAAAAAAAAAGCCTCTTTTACGATCAAGAAAATACTATAATGATATTTTTCCATGCACCTACAAACACCTTCAGGAATTTAAAACAGGAGTACCATATGTTCCTGAAGCAAGATGTCAGTTAAATATAGCAAAACCCAAAGATGATATGGAGAAGTTAAAGTCAAAGCTCAGATTATGTACAAACAGCACAACACTTCAGACAGTATTTTAGTCCTACTAGACATGTTATACCTTCCACACATAATTTCTTTCTATTTAGAATGTGGGAGTCCCTGAACTAAATCCATCTTCTGTGTCAACTATAGTAGACCTTCTGAAATTAATGGGATTGACTTCCATGCTTACATCCTTTTCAGTTCAGTGAGTCTACATTAATTGTGATTAATTTAATTTAGCTCATTTAGTTTCTTACATTCATAGCCCCTTGTTTTATTTTGCATTATGCCTTATATTATTGTGCATTAATACATAGCATTGTATTCAGGAAGGAAGGCCAGGATGGTCTCAAAGTGATCTCTGCCTGAATCACAACAGTGCATCCAAGAAATGTTCTGGTGGCCTTTGATATGTCCTGGTTTATGACCCTCCTTTTTATATCCTTGCATAAGGAAATGCTGGTTTTCTGTGTCCATTTTGGTTGGGTGAGTGTTTAAACTTTTAAACTGGGAGCCACTTCTGTGGGTCACTGGAGATGGTGGCAGAGGCATGAGCATAATGGCGTTTGAATTTTTATATAAAGGTTAATAATAGTCAAGTAGGTTTTGGAGTACAGAGTAGAAGCTGACCTGGGAACAGTGTTGGAGGGCATCACTTTTAATTTTTTACTTTTACTTTTCATTTCCCCCCCTTAAGAAGCTTGTGGGGACTTTTGCTCGGAGGAAGTAAGTCAGAGACCTGCCTCTGGAAGGAACCAGGAGCTCTCTAGTTGACTATAGGCCCAGTTGATTGAGCTTGCTAACAGAGCTTAGGGACAAGGGACAAGCCAACAGAGGTTCTTTACACTGGTGTTTAGCAGGGGGAGCCCACAGTCTTGTTTCAGTGCCTCCTTAAGACTTCTCAGCATGGACACTGAGGGACCTGTTGCAGTCACCTGCAACACTTGTGGGGTGTTTGTCTTCTTGCCTAAGGATGTGGAGAACTTCCCCTGCACCAAGTGCGAGTTGGTAGCCCTCTTAGAAGAGACAGTATTTGGAAAGGCAAAAGGGCTGGAGAATATAGTCAAACTGCCATAGAGGGAATAAGGCAAACAGTGCAAGGACCCAACAGTTGGAGGCAAAAAAACTTGCCCAGGCAGCAAGTTCTCTTCTCAGTTCTCAGAGTTCAGTGGGGTACAGCAAGAAAGCAAGGTGTCAATTCAAGGGAGTGTTTGATACAGTGGTCAGCCTATGATCCAGGATCCAAAGTTCTTTCAGAACATAAATTAGAAACCACAAGACAAAAATGTTCATTCTTCCGGAATGGTCAGTTGTCAGCAATGACCTCCCATGGGAGTTGTTGAATTATTTATGGTCTGGAAGCCTCTCGTAGCTATTGCCTGATTAATGAGCATTCCCCATATAAAGTGTTGCAAACCATCCCTCTCTCGTCTATTTTCCATTGTCAAGTCCATTTCTGTATATTGTGGCTGCTGGAGGATGTCACTGTCTGTCCCCTGTTCTTGTGTTTCCCTGTCTGTATCATAGATGTTTATCACACTATACTCTTAAAGTGCTACTATTCCACTTTGACTCCTCTAGCTGCCTCCTGTTGCATTCTGGGATTGGCAGTTTTAAGGAGGGGTATTTACAATACCTGAGAATGTCTGAATGAGGCACGGCCAGCTGTGCTTCTGCTTCACTATCTGTGGTTCAGTCAGAGCCTGAACCTGGACATGGGAACAAGGCATGACACTAAGACATTTAGATCCCTTTTGCATGTACTGTTGTCATGTCAGGTATCATCAATCCTATATCTGTTCATTTCATTTTTATTGCCTAAGTGTAGTATTTTGTAGTTATCCCTGTTAGAATTAATTTTGTTAGTTCTGACCCAGCTTTTTAATCTGTTACGGCTATTATGAGTTTCGATCCTGTCCTCTGGAGGATTGGTTACCCTGTTTAATTTGGTGCCATCTGCAAATTTGATAAGCATGCCCATCATTTCATCATTAAATTATGAATCAAAGCCCAATACTTTTTGGTTTTTTCATAGGTCCACCACTTATGATTTTAAAAAAAATCCTTTCTTTGTAATCACACTTCCAATGAGATGTTGTGGGCCCCTTATACATCTCTGATAGTCTCCTGGTGTCAAATGCCATCTACGCTGCTTCTTACAGTCAGCCCTCTATGTTCATGAATTATTTATTCATGGATTCAACCATCCACAGATTTTAAATATTCCAAAAAGTTATACATTCAAAAAAGCAAACCTTGATTTTGCTAAATTAGGTAAGAAATAGCTATTTCTCTCTCCCCCCCCCCACATTGTATTTTTCAACATTGCTATTTTTTTCAACATTGTATTTAATGGGACTTGAGCATCCACAGATTTTGGTATCCACAGGGCTTTCTAGAACCAAACTCCAGTGGATACCAAGGACCCAATTTCATATACAGTATCTGCACGTACAAAATCAATTGAAAACTGAAATCTTTTTATTCGAGTTCTTCATTTGTCTTTACTGAACTGACACGGTCCCTTTCCTTAAAACAAACAAACAAACAAACAAACAAATAAATATCGATGACGCAACATGAACAGAAACTTCAGGTCCTATTTCAAAGCCAGATGGCCGGATATTCATCTTTTGTTTTGCTGTAACCAGTAAGATGCATTCATTTGAATACTGCAAGCCCTGTGTAGGGCTTTGGGAGCTACCTTGAGCCATGGTTGTCTTCCATTCCTAAGCATCAGCAATGAATTATAATGTTTATCTGAGTCCCTGTTAACTATCCAACCCCCTGCATAGTTGATGCTAGAAGAAATCCACAGCAATAGCTTAACTTAATGCATAGAATTCTTCAATGGGATTTATATCCACTAATTGGATGTTGAAAGTTGCTTCCATGGCAACCAAATTAAGATCCACAGGGGAGTAAGAAGAAAGATAAGGTACAAAACAAAGATCTCTGTGTAAAGGCTCCCTTGTGAGCAGCAAACCTTTTGTTAGAGGCAATTGTAGATTATCATGATAGGCTTTTCCAAATGCAAGGGAGAATGACAGCTCTTTTTGACATCAGTCTTGCTTACTTTTAAGCCCATCTCATCTCATCTTCAGCATTGTCATTCTGTTACTTTAAAAATGTCTTTTAAATATTAAATATATCATAATCTACTATTACTGTTGGATAGTCAAAGCTGCTGAAGATTGGAGATGTTAGAAAGAACAGAGATGTTAGAAAGAACACTTGTTCTTAATTAGAGATATGGCATTCTGTAAATTATCCTCCCCCACCCCTGGATATAAAGCAATGATCATTTCTAAAAAGAATTCATTAACTCAGCATCAACAGTAACCTGTTGCAACACTATTCAAATTCATAGCTTTTCACAAGGTGAAAAGACTCATCGCGTGATGGCCTTGACCCAGGTTGCATAGGCTTGGATGGATTATTATATTTTACATTCATGTCAGCTTCTCTTTATTCACTCTTATGTCTACTCCATTAGACATAATAATTAATCTCTTCACTAATTCTTTTTTAAAGATACACACACAAGAAATTATTGTCTTTGTAACTTGGATTTATGGAGAACAATAAAGGAAAAGAATGGGAGAGGTTCTCTCACCCCTATTGAAAACCTGCTGCCCAAGATGGCCATAGCCTGTCTCAAGAAATTGCAACCTCCTGGTGGCTGCCATGTTTGTGGATGGTGAATCTGAGGTTGTACTATAGACTTGAGAGGATCTCTCCAACATGTTGAATCCTTTCCCTAAATAGGTTCAGCTCTTCGGAGAGTTCCTTGACAATTCTCTAAAACCTGGAGCAGATTCACTGCTCCACCACTGTTCTGGAGCATGTTCAAAGCAACAACGTAACTCAGTGTTAGAACACATGCATGAAGAAAGCTATGAATACAATCTAAAGCTCACTGTTTTAGAAAAAGGTCTCTCCTGTGCTTAAAATGTTCCAGAGAGGACCAAAACTTGCTGAAAATGCTCCCTATGTCCCCTAGAAAGGATCTGGGGAAAACATTTGACCCCTGGGTGCCTTAGAAAACCACACATGACCTGCAGCCTGCATTTTGTCCACCCATGTGTTAGAAGGGTCAGCTAGAAGGTGCTGAGAAAATCCTGTGTTGAGACCCTGGATGGATACCATCAGTCAGGAAAGCAAAGAGAAGGCAAGATCGACAAAGACCCCAGAATAAAGCCAATTCTTACATTCTCCTCTCACTCCTATAACACTGGAGTTTTGAGAATTCAAAATAGTTGCAAGAACCATCCCTAAATTAACTCAAGAATCACAGTGTTATGCTGCAAAAAATATCTCAGCCTTGTACTGAAAGGACAGGCACCAAGGATTAAACAATCATGTGGAATGCTATATCCAAGCTGACTGGTTTTGCTTGACTTGTTTGCTCCATCCCTATGCCCCTCAGATTTCACTGTGATAAACAGGAGCCTGACAATTTTGCAGATGGCACACAATGGCTTGGAGGGAAAGGTTGCTTACAAATGCACTGCAAAGCAAAACTCTGCCCAGTTTTCTATTGCCAGAGTATCCATATAGATGTGAAAGTCATGTTATTCCCTGTTTGTCAATATGCTTTGATTGCTCATTAAGGCAAACAGCTTGTTGTCTACAGTAATACACAGGTACTTTTCAGTGACCAAATTACTGAAGGGGGGCATTTCAAATAATTCATTCAGAAGCTCCAAAGGCATCTGATAAATAAAAGACTGACATTGAACACTGGGTAATTTTAGTGAAAGATATATAGTCCTCTAGGAAGTTGCACAGGCCTGAAAATTTGTTAATAGCCAACCATCTGAGAAGACATGACTGGGCAGAGACAGATATGTAGCAGAAGGAAGGCTGGGGCTAGGACTGTAGTTAAAGGACCGAAGAAATGTCTGTCCAAATTTATCCTCGCCACTGATACCTTCGTTGATATAATGGCAGGTGACACTGCTGGACTTTGGGAAAAGATGAATGGATAGAATAGGATGCTAGCTTTTAAACAGCTCAAAGACGAGCATAAAAGACTTGTCAGAATTGAGTTTAAAAAGAAACTACAAATTAGGAAATCTAGAATTCAGTCAAGATGTTGCCAGCATGGTTAAACAGCAGAGTCAAGGAAACTATTAAAAAGTTTAAGCCAGGAATGTGAGGTCCAAATGCATAAATTTAAAAGGGACAGAAAACCAGGCCCAACCAATTTAAAGTTAAGAATCAGGCAAGCACATTAAAAAAAAAACCTAAACACATTGCAAAGGAAAATAACAAAACTATGTGAAATACTTTAGGAATTGTGGAAGTCAGTTACGAAAATCATTGGCACAGAAAATGAGAAAGAGCTGCTGAGGAAACATACACGGAAATAATAGAAAAGCTTACGTAAATTCTTTGTATTGGTTTTCACAGCCAAAGATGCTTGAAAGTGAAACATTCTCAGTTCTGACATTTGGATGTAATGAATTTGCCATATGAATTTACTCCTTTATGTGGGTCTGGTAGGAAATAATGATTATCTGAAAGTCAAAAGTATGCATTTCATTTTTCCTAAACTTCATGAATGACAGAAATCTTTCATATCAAGAGTAGAAATCTTTCAAGTCAAGTTTGCTTTAGCAATTTAGAAACTAAGATAAGTAGAGCACTATAGTATTATGGGAATTCCATCTATGAGCATTCCCATGAATTTCTAAGAGGAGTTGTTTTTTCAGCAACACACAATAATTTGCTACATCAGCTGCTTCTTTACTTCAGCTTATGGAGGCCCAATGAAAGACAGAACCTTCAAGACATCTTGGTTGGGATTCTATATCATAATCTACCTTGCATAATTTTATGAATCCTTGACTAAATTACAGAGGTGCAATGAAACCCTGTTTGTGAGTCACAAAGATGGATATCAGGATACCCTAATAAGCAATGGACATGTCTGATATGGACTGGGCACTTCTGAGGTGCGTTGGGCAGTTCTGATACACATTGGGCTCTTCTGAGGTGCTACAATTCTTGTTGTTCTCTAGCATTTCCTAGCTGGTATCTAGATGTGCATTGGGAGCATCCTGGTACACTTCAGTGACCACTAGGCATTGGACCATGTTATGTCAGTCATTCCACCATTGTGTGATGAATGCCTGCATATAATAACATCACAACAATCCCTAGGCAAATATATTGCGAACCAAGAATCTGCTCACTTTTATTTCTTTATCTTCTTAAGTTAACTTATGAAGATATTACATCCCATACTAAATTCCAGCCAGTTGTCAACAGTGCTGCTCAGGAATGGCAAACTCAGAGAATTGGTTACTTCGATTAAATCAATCCACCTGTAGTGCAGTCTCCCTCTTTTCCTACTCCTTTTTGCTTGTCTAAGTGTTATCTTTCTAGTGAATGACACTGATTATTGCACAGAGCAATACTCCTGCTATAGATGTGGGATTGAAAACTCAAAACTGGGTGTTATTGCACATTCCAGCCACTGGGCGAGTGCAACCTGGATGCAGCCCAGACCTGAGACATCTCCATTGTCTCATTGTATGTTCAAAATACAATGGCTTTAGTTTAGTTATTTTGGCTTCTAGCCAGGTTTCAGGTTTCATTTGCTCTCAGTTACTGGACTGGATTTAAAAAAAAAGGTTCTGCACACAACTCATAATTAATTAACAATTAAGCTACATGTTTTTGGGCAGCAAGGGCTGAGAGCTGAAAGATCCAACCAAACCAGGAGGCAAGGAGGAGAAGAAACACAATATGCTGCAGTCAGTCCAACCCCCTTTCATGCAGGAATACACAATGAAAGCACTCCCAACAGATGGCCATCTAGCTTCTGTTTAAAAACCTCTTTTAAAAAATATGTGTAAAGTACATACAAGATGCAATTTAAGGCACTAATATGAGATAATGAGAATTTCGTCGATTTAGTGTATCCACTTCAGACACATCAGTGTTTCCAGTTTGTTAGTTGTGTGGGCCATTCTCTCCCTTCTCTGCTTCCATTTCATACATCTATAATAATATACATTTAAAGAGGAATAGTGAGCTCAAGCTTGCTGATTCAGAACAGCTTCCGTCAGATTGTGTGGGAATGCTGATTAAACATCTGGAGAAAGAGATGCATCTCCTGAGGCCAAACATTTTAGAAATGGTTTTGTGCAACTTAAGCATCTGCAAACAACCCTTTTAAAGACATGATTCATGTTTTATGTACACACACTTCAGCTCTGGTTGCTGACTCTGGGAGCTTAAAAGCTATGAAGATCAATGGCATACTCAACCAGGAATGGATGGTTCAATCAAAAAGGTAAAGAATCTCTTCCAATCTGAGGGTCAAAGTTGGAAGATCTTGTGGATTACATTCCAGTGGTGGGCAGGGCCAAAGGCAATAGGGTAGGACCAAAACTAACAGTATATTTTTGCTTATTTTTTTCCAAGATAGCACTGAAACCTTATTGGTTGCTGTTATGGTTGTGCCTTCGAGTCTTTTCTGATTTATGACAACTCTAAGGCAAGACCTCTGATGGGAGGAACATGGAAATAGTGGTCTGCTGTATCTTAATTGAAAGGAAAACTTGCCCCTGTCACTCATAGTGGCCACTGCCTGGTAAGGTGGACTGAGGGACTTTTATGATCCCTGCATATTCCCTACACCGGTAATGGCAAACCTTTTTGAGACCAAGTGTCTAAATTCAGTGGCATTCCCATACCGGATATCACTGGGTGCCAGAGGATGGGACTTCTGAGGCAGGATTTCCACCTTCTGGGGAGGGACGTAGCCAGGATTTTGGGAAGAGGTGGGTTTGGGCACAGCAGCCACAGGTGCATGCACCATTCATTATATTAATGGAAAGGGGAGTCCAGACCCCATGGACCCCCCCCCTTGGGGGCAGGACTTCTTGGGGAGGGGAACCCAAGACACACTGTCTGAGTCTCAGACTAGCAATAGGAAACCACCCTCTGATGAAACTTGCCAAGAAATTTCAAGGATAGTTTCACCTTAGGGTCACCGTAAGTCGGAAATGACTTGAAGGCACCACACACACAAGTCATGCTTTCTCAGCCTCAGAGGATAGCAATGGAAATCCCTTCTGACAAAGCTTGTCCCATGATAGTTTCATCTTAGGGTCACCAAGAACTGGCTCTCAGGAGAGAGGGTGCTCTGGGCCCATAAGTTGGGAAATGACTTGGAAGCACACAACAAGAAAAATAAAGCACAGAAGGCACAGGCAAAAGAACAAAGAGAGTCAGCAGTCTGAGCATGTGCCTCTGGAGACCAGGGCTCAAATCCCAGCTCAGCCATGAAACCCACTTGGAGACCTTGGACAAGTCACACTCTCTCAGCCTCAGAGGACAGCAATAGCAACAATCCCCTCTGAAGAAATCTTTCCAAGAAAAACCCATGATAGGTTAGCCTTAAGATTGCCAAAAGCTGGAAATGGCAACACAACGACACGTACAAGTCTGGGAGGAGTAGGAGGAGGAGAAGACTTGGGGGTGGGACTTACACCTGGAAGGGGCAGGACTTCCAGTTGGAAGGGCTGAGCATCTGGCCAGAAGGGCCATGCACCGTCCCTCATTGTGGCTCGGTTTTACAAGGGAGAATTGGGTTGTGGTGAGGAACTGGGCTGGCCATGCATGCCTACACACCCCTCCTTGCTTTGGCCTCTACATGCCCTGGAAGATGGCTTCATGTGCCAGAGAGGGCACGCATGCCATAGGTTTGCCAGCACAGCCCTACACTATTGCTGTTGTGAATATGCAGGGATTTTGCAGTAAGAGATGTGTAATTCTTGGTTACACATGTGTAAATGCAATAATGAATTCCAGCCATCCTTTATTTCCCCTTGTTCGCATTTTTTTTCATGGACATTTCTCTCTGTTCTGCCCCACTGTCAGCAATATCCAACCAAGCTATTAGAGGGAGAATAGTGTTACTTGAGCTGTCACTGAAACTGGAATGGACTCTTTCCCCTACTCCCCTTTGACTTTTTACTAGAGTCTATTGTTAGATATATATATATTTCTTTTTACCAGATCTAATTTAAAAATTGAAAGTGACAGTTTATTAGATGCTCAGGTACCAGCACCTTCAAGAGATGGGAAGCCTTGTGTGTCAGCCCCTTGACATGCACCATCTACTTGTAGCTGGAAATGACAGATAACAGCATGAATTTCTCTTTAAACCATCTGTGTCACTAGTCCGTTCTCTCTGGAGAGATGTACATTGAAGGAAGGGCTTCTTCTCCTTCTCCCCCACCTCTCCCAAAGGTTGCTTGCTGACTAAAGATCTAAGGGAGTGATTTTGATGGGCTACACAATCAGATGATTGGGGAGGTGGAAGGACTAATCTATGTCAGGACTGGAGTGTTGTTAGCTGTAAGGAAGGCTTCCTCCTGTCTTCTAAACCATTATCACAGTGCTTGGAAATCGGCTATTAGCAGGCTGTGGAACCTGTCTGTTCCTTTTCAAAGGGAGACAGCTGTTCTTCACCTGTAACACCAGGTGTCAGAGATAAAAAGGGTCTCTTCTCAAATTTCATTGGAAAGGAAGGGGACTAAAAGAATTCTTATTCTGAGAACAAACGGAACAAAGTTCTTTTTTTATATTCAGGTTTTTTTATCTGTCATGCCCTCCCTCTATGTCTTCTTTTTATTATCAGATCTTGTTTCAGTGACTCCTTGTCCCACTCTGGTTTAACCCTGTGGTTACATGTCATGTGATGATAGGACTCTATCATATCTCACTGTGGAATAAAGATGCATGTTATGCCATGTCATGTCATTTTTATTCTGCCTTTCTCCCAGCATGGGACTCTTTTCCATTAATTTTCTTCTCGAAAGAATCAATGAGTCACTTTAGCCATTTTATTTTCCTGTTGTGAGAAAGGCTTTAGCAACAGTAGTGTCTGGGAATTATTCTGCACAAAATTCACACTCCAGATGTTTGCACAGAAAATAGCATCTGAAGAAAATGCTGTAGCTGGGGACTTATTCCATGCAAAATTTGCACATTTTTTTTCCACAGAAAATAATGAATAATTATAGTTATCTGTGCAGGAAATCCTGTCTCCTATACAAAAATACCACATGCCAATTAATAAGTTTTGAAGTTTAAGTGTTGAAATGTAAAGATGCCAATCAGTCCAGGATTCTCCTTGTCAACGTTTCCTGATACTTGAAAAACATGTTTTTCTACCATGTTTCAAAAGTGTTTGAATATTTGCCATCCCTTCTGTGAAATGTCCTTCCAAAGGGTACCAAAAGATGCTCTTGTTGGTTTTCTGCCACCAAGCACAGTTCTTTTCAATTAAGCAGCCTTTCAGCAATTTACTGGCTGTCCCCACCCCCCTTAATTCATATTTTTATTAAAGATATACATAGAGCAAAAGTAAATTATCCTCTCCCATTTCAGAAGATAACATTGCATGACTCCAAAATACAATTATTAACTTTATTAACTTTTATTTATAAAGCACTGTAAATTTACAATTAGAGAACTGCAAGCCATTTATTGGCTATTTTGGAAAAAGATTTTAATTGGCTTTTGCTATACTTTTTCATTGAATGTGTTATTCAAAATGTCTTAGTTAAATAGGATGTTAATCTTATAATTATGTATAGTGTTATAATGGTTTAATTCTGATTTAAATAACCATTTAAAAAAAATCTGTACATTTGAAAATTTTGTTGTGGGCTTCCCTGGATCCCAGTTTGGAGAGATATGTGGGATTTCAATAGATACTAGATAACAACGGGGATTGTTAAAGACTGTTTACTTCAGACAAAAATTGTGCTGGCTCAATCCCCCCCCCCAAAAAAAATACCCAAAGACTTTTCAGCCATGGATCACTGTTGATTATTCTTTGGCAGAGCAGGAAATTTGATCCACCATCCTTGAAGGAAACAGAAGCAAAGCCAAGGTAGACTCATAAAAATCATTTTACCTTCAACCCGCATAATGTGCAAATAAGGTTTAACCATTCACTGTACAGTGAAATACGGTGGATGGCCATCTATCGGGTATGCTTTGATTGAGAGTTCCTGCATGGCAGAATGGGGTTGGACTGGATGGCCCTTGTGGTCTCTTCCAACTCTATGATTCTATGATACTGACAGAGAGATGGCTGGATTTGGAGAAAATTGGTAGTATAGAATAATTAGATAAACAATAAATGTTCGGAAAAAGATTCAGTTTATAATGAGTGACAATTAATTGAGTAGGTGAATAGTAGCTATTTACAGGTGATAAAGAAAACAGTTAACTTAAAATTGTACTATGCATAATAGAGGGATCAATAATCTAATCTTGGAAGGTAATTCGTGTTTTTTTAATAATTGAAAATTTAATAAAAATAATTTTTAAAAATAAAATAAACTATACAGACTGGATGCACACTTTTGTATAGTTGCATCAAAATTGCATTGTTGTGGGATGTTCTCAATGCAAATGCATATTACTAATGTGGTGTGGGGAAGACACAATTGAAAGAACTGGGTGGTGCAGCAAACTGCACACAAATGAGACTCTGGTTTTATTCCAGGGGATAGATCTAAGACCATTGGATATAAATGTCAGGAAAACAGATATGTATGAATCTTTAAGAGAAATTTTCTAATGAGGAAATCTGTGCAAGAGTGGAACAGACTGTCTTGGGAAGTGGTCATCTCAGAGGTTTTTACATAAAGGATGGATGGCCAAGCACTTGTCAGGGATGCTGATATTTCAAGATTTCTGCACTAAAGAAGCGGGCTGGAATGAATGACCTCTAAGATCCCTGTACATTCCCAAAAGTCTGTGGTTCTGTAATTCTGTACAGAGACTGGAAGTAGAAAATAAAATGGTGAAGGCTTTCGAATTCATCAGCTCTGCATTGCAAACCAGGGAGAAAGGTGGATAAAGAGAATATCTTTAATTCAGAATGATATTACCATATATATTACTTAAAAAGATGACAGTGGTGATATCATTAATACCATTCTGATTGTGATACTGAGTTCCTAGGGAGCTGCTCTGAGAGCAATGCAAACCATGGTAGAACATGTTCCTAGTGAATTTTACGAACAGCTAAAATAGTCCCACTGTGGAAGAGATACAGGAGCTAATGGGAGCTGGACCCTGTCAAAGATTTCAAACATTTCCCTAAAGCATCAGCTGAGACTACATGACAGTCTTGTGTGATGAGAGTCACAGAATTCTCACTGTGTCAAAGAAATAAGTCAAGGAGAACATCAGAACTTTCTGATAACATTTTGTACCAAAGCTACTTTACTTTTTTCTTTTTTAAAAAATAAATACATTGTAGAACGAGGAAAAGTTACTACCCTGGTCTATTATGTGATCTCCTAGCCAGCATGTTTTAATCTTTGGTCCTTAGTTTTAGTCCCCAAAAGTAACATTTTCTAGGAGTTACAATCCTCATAAACAACTTTTTCTGGGAGTTATAGTGTGCAAACTTTTCCTTGGAGTTTTCTGGGTAAATATGTTTTCCTCTAGGAGTTGTAGTTTCAAAGAAACAACTTTCTCAAAACTGATGCACCACAGATTTCCACCCATTTTGCAAGGTAGATACACATCCTAATTCACTCCTGCAGTCCCTTGCTGTCTTTCGAAAATCTTGCCTTAGTAGGTACTAAGTTGTCTCAAGACACATAAAGTATTGCACACATGGGCTGGGGAAGAGGAGGGAATGCAAGCGTTTACCTCCTCAGCCTCTCCCAGCTTGGCTGTCCCTTTGGAGGACACCTGGCTAGAGACCAGGTGGGAGGAAAGCGTTTGCCCCCCACAACTCTCCTCAACTCAGCTGTCCCTTTGGAGGACATCCAGGCTGAGGACCAAGAGAGACAGAAAGTGTTTGCCTCCCAAGCCTTTCCCCAGTCTGGCTGTCCCTTCAGGAGACAGCCGGCTGGAGAAGAGGCTCCAGGAGTGAACCTACTACCATACTGACCCATGTAAATGTCAACCCAGGTTTTTTGGATCAATTTGTAGCATTTCTTTTGACATACATGAGTATGTATGGTAGTTGGGGGGGGGGGTCACAGACTAAATCTGCAGATACAATAATAACCTCACATTTCTTGAACCAATTTATGTGGATAAAATTGACCGATGACCATTTGACCAATTCAAAACGCATGCACATGCACACATACCCAAATACCATAATTTAGTTCAATTAAAGCAAGCGTTTTAGATATTGATAGTTATCATCTTGTATAATGTACTAATTTTCATTCTATTCCTGGAAAGAAATACCAGATATTCTGAGTGGATTGCTTAATGAAACCATGCCAATGCAATAATAAATTACTGTCTTCTGGAACTAAGATTATTTTGTATTACATTAATTTATTGTATTTGTTAATGCATTTCTTTTTTTGCCGCCTCTGCAGGCATAGATTACATTTTTTTAAAAAAAATTCTGCAAAGGGTTCATTATCTTGTGCTTAATAACTCAAGAAAGCTAGGCATATTTAGTAGCAAATATTTATAATTCTCCAGCATAGCAAATGAGAATGTTTTATTCCTAATCAACACACTGCGTTGGAAAAGTCCCAACAGAAAACACTGATACATCCCGAAACCTGCAACTGGAATTGATGAGCATCTTCTTCCCTGTTGCACTGGGAAGTAATAGAGAAAGAGCTTAAGAATAGACTACACCATAACTGTGGACAGGTGCAAATGGGCTGGAAAACTGGAAAATTAATAGTAAAGGTTTAATGCATTGCTGTTGTTTGTTGTTAACTGCTATCAAGTTGACTTTGACTTATAGTGGCCTCATGAATGAGAGACCTCCAAGTCGCCTTACCTTCAACAACCCTGTTCAGATCTTGCAGTTCAGGGTCACAGCTTCCTTGCTACAGTCTATCCAAAAGTAATATAGTTTTTCTCTTCTCCTACTGCCTTCTACCTTACCAAGCACTTTTCTAGTAAGTCACATCTTCTCATGATATGGCCAAAGTATAATAGTCTCAGTTTAATCATCTTGGCTTCTAGGGAGAGTTCAGGTTTGACTTGCCTAGGACCCACTTGCTTTTCTTTTTAGCAGTCCACAGTATCCACAAAACTCTTTTCCAACACCATAATTCTCCCCCATCAGCTTTCTTCACTGGCTAATTTTCACAGTCATTCATGGAAAGGGGAAATGCCATGGCAGGGCTATCCTAACTTTAACATTCATATATACAGTTCAGGATCTTGTCTAGTTCCTTCATAGCTGTCCTTCCAAGTCCTAGTCTTCTTCTGATTTCTTGACTGCAGCCTTCATTCTGACTGAGCCAAGCACAATAAATGGTATTTTAACTAGTTCTGTGATCCTTTCTTTACTTTTTTAGTCTTTTTAGACTTTTATCTTGAATTTTAAGTCTTCCACTAGGCCTTGCCTGGAATGTTAAGCTTTTTTAAAGTTAACTTTTGCACCTTATTGCTGTGCAGCATTGTTTACCTCTCATTTGCTTTGGAAACTCTATACTGCCTGTTTGCATTATCATTATTTCTTCCTCTGAATTTACTATTAGCTACTCTGCTCTACCAGCATGTCTCCTAGACAAAAATGGAAGCCAAGAACTATTATCCTTTGGGGATTTAACATTTCACAGTTTTGAATTTGTTTGGGCTTTTGTTTTTCCCTGTGACAAGCTATGACAAGCCCAGGGTTAGTTAACCACAACAAGGCCTCCAAACAACCCAAGACTGACAAATTGCTTGACTGTGAGAGAACTGTGAGTATCCCAAACTTAAGGTCAGCGTTTACAATTCCCACTACTAACAATTTCTTGGCATTGGATAATGAAAGTGAGACTTCTCTACGGTGCTACCGTATGGGGATGGGATGACTCTCAGATGTCTAAACTGGAGTCTCTCCAGAACAGTTTACTTAAGTAACTGTCAAGACTTCCTCTGGGTACTCCAGCTGCTTTGGTTCAGGTGGAGGTTGGGTTCCCATCTATCAGATCTCACATTCACTTTGTTTTATTTAATTACTGGAGAATAGTAAAAGATTCCTCAATTAGAGTTTTCCCTAAGTCATGCTTTAAACAGCTATCTAAATGTAAAGTTTGGAATTCAAGATATCACAAGTTGCTTGAATTGTATCCTATTCCCCCTGATAATTTTCTTATCTTGAATTGAGCACCATGGTGTTCAGTTGGACAGATAATGGACAGATAGGCTATTTTCCAGCGTATAAGACGACCCCCAACTTTTCCAGGTAAAATATAGAGTTTGGGATATACTCACCGTATAAGACTACCCTTCTTCCAACGCACACCAAATAAAAATTAAAAAAAACCATCAGATTTGATTTCAATACGGTAATTTTAATTCAAATGCTTATAACATGCAGGTACTTAGCAGGAAACCTTGTTGTATACAAAGCCTGCTTGGATTGCTCACCTCTCCCTGCCTGCTCAGCCCCCCCTGTCTCCAAGACTATCAGAGCCGTAGCTGCTTTCATACGATCGCCGCATACAGCGGGGATGCGGCTGCGGACGTTTTTGAGTTTCCTCTCCACCATATGTGGCGACCGCAGATTCTCCTGTCCAGCTCGGAAGTTTCAGTACCTGCCCTATAAGACGACCCCTGACTTTTGAGAAGATTTTCCTGGGTTAAAAAGTAGTCTTATACGCCAGAAAATACAGTAATTCTATTGGTTTTCAAATGGTACAGATTCTATAAATTTGACAATCAAAGGCTGTTTATATGACAAAGCTCACTTCCCCAAAACTTGATAACAGATATTCACACACTCCTTTGGCCCTCTGCTTCTGCACTTGTGGGGCCCCAGAAATTGAGGATTTGCTTCCCTATTTGTGTTCTTGTTCATTGTATTCTGAACAGAGAGCCAAATTTCTGGGATCTATTCTGCCTCATTTGGATTCTAATACTGTTTCAGAAAAGATTTTTTATTTCCTGCCTGATACTGACTCTATGGAGATGATCACATTGCTTTTAAAACACCTTATCCAGGCGAATGCAACCCATATGCAGCCCAGATCCCAGCCACACTTATCCAGAGGCTTTTCAAAAATGTCAAAATCTCATTTTTGAAAAGCTAATAGATAAGTGTGACTGGGATCCAGGCTGCATACGATAATATCCTATCATAACTCATAAGGTTTCTCTTTTCACCCTGGCAGCAATGAAGATTCGGGCTAGAAACATTGCTGATATTGCTCTTCATTGCTCTGGGAATGCTCTCATTTAATTATAGTTTTAGTGTCTATATTTCAACTGAATTGAATTTTAAATCTTTTACTCTGTCCTTTTACTGTGATGTGAAGATGATGTCAGCAGGGACAATGACAGCAGAAGATAATACCGAACTAGTGATGGGACTGACATTCAAGCCAGTCAGTGTCAAGGGGAAGATGATTAGGTTCCAATAGCAAACTGTCACCTCTGTTCTGACAATAAGCCTTCAGAGATTCTCTTTTCAGCAACACAGTCCTGGCAGTGAGCCTAAAAAGACAGAATACTGTTTCAGAAGGCAATTCTTTAGTGGAGAGATGCCAGGTAAAATTGTCTGAACATCCACACCCAGGAAGGTGAAAAGCAAAGTATATATATTAGAGGACCACCATTATTCCAGATTTTCAAGGTTTGGAATAGCTGAAATGATAGCTATAGATATCATTCTATTTTCTTTGTCAGAGCATGGTAGTTTGGGGCAATTTTGCAGTGTACATAGTAGTTTATTCTTCAGACTGATAGGTCAGAATGTCAAAAGATGTATAAAGCCTTTAGGTAAAGGCTGGGAGGTGAGGCGGGGAAGAGGAAGCCATCAATTCTGAAAGGAATATGGAAATAGAAGGTTGGACATGTGTTTAAATGTTAACATAAATTAACATTTAAACATTACAAAGCTAACAACGAACAAAAATACAGAAATACAACAACAAAAAGAACAATGAGATTAACTTCCTGGAATTCATTCTGATCTATGGTAGTCTTATTCAGTTATCCCAAAGTCTTCAAATATCATCTTAAAACAAAGGGAGTCATTCGGGATATACATTGGAGAAACTACTTAATCTAGATCATGGTAATTCCAGTAAATAAATTTGTCTTTGTTTTCTTTCAACAGCTTTATAAAAAAGAAAATATTCACTGAAGGTGAAGGTAACTCCTATGTCCCTTTCAAGAAATCCAATATCTTATCTGTTTGTCTATTATAATTTAATTTAAGCGGAAGGCAGTCGCCATTATTCAAGATACAGGTAAGTTTATCCATCTCAATACATTCAATTTAACTAACCATTAATTAATATTAGGGCAGTCTTTTCCCCCCAAGTTCTCACAGATACAATTCTAGCCATAACTGACATGTAAAGTAAGAGTTTGCCAAATTTTCTTTCCATGTTTTCATCTTTGTGTGCTGGCTGTCTAACAAATATGTGTGTGTTTTCATTTTTGAAGGTTTTTTTTGAGGCAGACCTTACAAAATGAGTTGCAAAGTATTATTAAAACAATAAGCAGCCATTAGATTTATATAGCAAGTAGAAAAGACAAAGAATGATATTGATGAAACTGTATTTGCATCATTCCCATTTCCTTCAAGGCAAAATGGTTCCTCAGAAGCTGCTCTTCTGGAAAGGAGCACCTTTGGGAGCTGGACAGCGACTGTTCTCCAGACCATGGACTCCAACTTTCTAGGAGCCTCTGACTGGAATGGAGGTGGGGTGGGGTGAAGGATTAGAGCAATCTGGTCTCTGGTTGTCTTCTGGGTGTGTTTTACTATGGAGCCTATTCTTGGAAGAAGCCAGTTAGGGGCACTTGGAGAATTGTTGCTCCAGGGGTAGGATCCTGGAGCAAAACAGAGGTAAAACCATTGATCTCTGAATTCATGAGGGCTTAGGCTCTGTATTCAGCAGTGAATACCTCACACTGTCCCATGGCAGTTGACGGAGCTGGGAAATAGTTTTAGTATTGCACACTTTGCAAGAAAAACAGGATGAATGTCTCACTGATCTCTGGAAAGATCCCTTGAAGAGATCATGAGGTATTTTTTCAAGACCCTAGTCCAGATAGTGGTTTACCTGCTACATATCTAGATGATAAAATCAGGCCTCATTTTCAGGTTACATTGCCATAATCTCCATTATCCTATCATGCCCTTTGTTGTGGTGATGGTGATCATGCTGACTAAGGAGTTTATCACACAGTGGGAAACTGGTAGTTCAAACAGTGATTAACCAGTCAAAAGTGTGCAATTGATATTGAAACATGATTAAAATGCGATTAACACAAGAGCCATTATCCCATGAATAACCAGGGAATAACCAGGCAATAAATAGTAAAAAATCATTCACTGGAAAATCCCATGAATGATTTACTGCTGTTTATTGCCTGGTTATTCATAGAATAATGTCACTTTAATCATGTTTAATCTTGATGTCATGTGAAAAGCATTAGCACAATTGCATGATCATCCCGGGATATTCCCGGGATAATAGTGCTTTGAACACAATGTCATGTGAAAACCATTAGTACAATTGCACAGAGCTAGAGGAATTAGATCTTAAGAAAATACAAACAGTAATGCAGTACACTAATCATAAGTACTCCATGCTATTGGCCAGACTAGTAAAAGAGAGAGCAGGGGGAAAAAATGATTCTGAGCATCACTGCTGAGAATGATTAAATGATGACTAAATTGAGCTCCATACTAAAAGAATTTGAAGTCTTTTATTCCAGGCTGTACTTTTCAGTATCCCCTTAAGATGTAGATATCTATGATTTTGTCACCTCTCTAAATCTTTAAAAACTCAGCACAGCCCGCAAGTCCATCTTAAACAGATCCATAATGGAGGGGGAAATTAATTTTGCAATACAAAATTTAAGAGCAGGTCGCTCCCCTGGTCCAGATGGACTAACAGCTGATTTCTTTAAACTCCTAAAAGAAGACCTGCTCCCCCACTTGTGTAATCTCTTCAATGAAGTTGTCAGTCTTGCCCCCCCCACCAAATATTAGCCCCATCCCCAAAACCACAGAAAACAATCCATCCACAATCTCATTTAGACTATTGCCCTCATAAATCAGGATGCAAAACTCCTGACTTCTATTTGTCCTTCATCACAGATTACATCCAGGTGGACCAAGTAGGATTCATGCCAGGTAGCAAGCTGGCAGATGCAATTAGGACTTTAAATGTAATATACCATACAAACCTCACAGATTCCACAACTGCACTAATATCACTTGATACATTAAAGGCCTTTGATGGGTTGGAATGGTAATATTTATTTGGCATCTTAAAGGCACTAAGTGGCACTATTCCTTTCCTTGATCTAAACACTATACTTCTATTGATGCAGCCTAAAATTGCATTGGCCTTTTTAGTTGCCGTATCAAACTGTTGACTCATGTTCAACTTGGACTTTACTTGGACTCCTAGATCCTTTTCATATGTAGTCTCCTTAAGCCAGGTGTCCCCCATCCTATATCTATGCATTTCGTTTTTCCGCCCTAAGTGCAGTACCTTACATTTCTCCATATTGAATTTCATTTTGTTAGCTTTGGCCCAGCTTTCTAGTCTATTCAGGTCATTTTGAATAGTCACTCCCTTTTCTCTAATTAAACCCTGCTGGAGAAAGTCAAGTTCCACCTCCATGGGGATCTCTTTTACAGAAATGTCAGAACATCCTTTTTGTTGCGTTTCTTCAAACCCAACTTACGTATCCCCCATTCTCATTTCCTGCTAAATTGTAAGACGTTGTGTTCTCCTCCTTCATGAACCTTCAGATGTATCTTTGCAGACATTTCCCCAAATGTATTTTTAAATATTTGCTTTTAGTGTATGGAATCCACCCCTCATTGACTGACACATTTGCATACATTTTTTCAAAGCTACACATTTCTAGTTGCTCACATATATTTGTAATAATTTGTAATAAATAGGAGAAAAGGATTCATGCTCATGGCAAGCTCATTCAGCAAGCTGAAAGAGATATGGATACCTTCATTAACAGTTGTACAGACTGTAATTTGAATACTTCCACTTAGAAAAGATCAATCAATGTGAATTTCATTTGCACCCATACTCTTGTGTTACTTAAAATAAAAACTGGACATAGTTCAACCCATTATTGGAGGTTTCATCTCTTTCTTTCCTATTTTTGCATGCATCTGTTACTTTTCTGATCTATTTACTGGTTCCATTTCAAGAAATTGTTGTAACAACGTAGGAGTATTTGAATGAATTATTTTGTTAAAGTAGCCAAGAGGATTTCCACTCTTAAATCAAACTATCCTTTGTAAATCACAGTCCTTAAATAAATGATTAAACATAGAAATCTATAAATCATGTTAAATATATACTCAAAATGTTTTCGTCTCCAGCTTGGTTGAAACAAGAGGGTTGTGGATGTTTGCCACACTCCAGCCGGCAATAAACTTTTAACAAGTGTTCTGTCTTTATATCCATTCCAAAAGACCTGTGAAAAATAACAATATACATAATGTGGATACTGCATAACGATGTAAATAGACAATATCCTTATGAATATTTACCCAAACCACAGCAAATGCATCAACACTGCTCACATATACAGAGGAATTCCATTACCCAGAACGATCTGTTCTGGGAATTCTGCCATCACATAGTCTTTCATCTTATAATCATAAATTTCAGATGAACATGGAGAGAGAGTATTTTATAAGACACAATAATGATTATGCCTAAAGGATCAATGAAGCATTCAGTATTAATTTGGAGAGGAGGGAAGATGGCACCTGGACACGCATTACAAGCAAGGCGGAGTTCTGCTCTACACAAAGAGGGGGGGGTTTGAACTAACTTGCACACATTCTGGAACTATCCTACCTGAGCTATATAGGACTTTACACATTTTTTTCCTTCCCTAATTCAGACAAGTCCTTTGTAAACAACTAGATTGGAAAAGGAAATGCGAGTTTGTTCCATTCCACATTTTAGGCTGCATCTGCACTACAGAAATAATCCAGTTTGATCCCACCTTACCTGCCATGGTTGAATGCTATGGAATTCTGGGAACTGTAGTTTGTTGAGAGTTCTGGTATCTCAACAAATGACAGTTCCCAGAATTCCATAGGACCGAGCCATGGCAGTTAAGGTGGGGTCAAAATAGGTTATTTTTGTGGTGCAGATGTAGACTCAGACATCATGTTCATACATACTAGCTACAATCCAACTTCCCTGCAGTGTAACATAAATATCTGCATCCAGATATATGATCTTTGAACATTGCAACATATGTCAATGCAACACATGTGGATGCTATTTCATAGTGCTCAATAGATGCTGCACAACCACAGTACACAATGTACAGTGTGCAACTGCAACATGCAATACTTAATATGTGTTATATAGTTACAATGTGCAAAGACAAGGCACAGAGGAATATGCCATCTGCACAACTCTGCTTCCATTGCACAATGATGACTTGTTGCCCTGCATGTGTAGTATGATTTTCCCATGTGTACATTCCTAACTGGATGCCAGCCTCTGTTTGGGGGGCTGTTGTAGAAATATGGTTCTGGTTCCAACACCAACATTTGATTCTTGGGTGCCTGCAAGTCATTTTCAGTTTAAAACATTTCTGTGACATCTTGGAAGGGGTTTACTTGAAAAGATTTATTCAGAGGAGGTTTGCCATTACCTTCCTCAAATGGTGAGAATGTGTGATCTGTCCAAGATCACCGAGTGGTGTTCTATGGGTGAGTGGGGATTTGAATCCTGATCCTACGAAGTCCAGTGCTCAAGCCATTCCATCTTTATTCTGAATATCTACATTACAGGAACAACATATCATATAACATGTGCATTTTGACAGAATCAGTTATTTTTATGACCTTGGATTATGTACCACATGTGATAGTGCAGAAGATCACTTTCATGGGGCTATGGAAGAAGAGAATGTGGTCATGAAGTTTTCAATTTGCAAGCCATTTGAAGTTGAACCATTCATTGCATGATGTGCCATTTCTCCCAATTTTTACAGTTGTGGGAATGATGCAAAGAGAGAACAAATTACACATATCTGTATCTGTGATTAAGGAAAGATTTAATCCAAAGGACATTAAAGCGAAATGTTTTATCCCATGGAAACTTGTGGCCTGTATCTTTAGCCTCAGTCTTTCACTGTATTGGGAGGCCCTTGATAGAAGTTCAAGATAGGCTACATAGAATTAGTTTACAGTAGGGTATTTTCCCTTTCTTGCTTCCATAATTCATACCATTATATTTCCCCTTACCTCCCTGTTACAGAATACTGAAATGCATGCTATGGCAAAGTGAGAAGATTTTGCAAGATGCCACATGCTTTTGGACTGGCAGTAGCTATCCCATTCACATTGGTTATTGGTTTTTTTTACCCTTTGCAGTCTGTACAACAAATGTTGGTTATTTTCAACTGAAAAAGCTACAAATCTGGTTTCTGTTGGCCCAAAGACAAAATTAAAAACCCTCTGTGCCAAACCAGCACAGCTGTATCAGAAACTGCTGAGTCATCTGCAAACATGCCAAATGCTAGCAGCGTCACTTCAGAGGAAATGGGCTCAACTTGAACCAATATTTGAAAGGGGGAAAGACAGAAGTTGAATGAAACCAGCTTTTCTGCTGCAGATATGCCCCCCCCCCCCGCCATATTTATCTGTGGGATAGCTTGTTGCTTGCATATTTACATATTGCATATTGTCACCACCCAAATGCTTGCTTTCTCCTCAGTGGCCTTTGGAGGAGAGAGGCCAATGGTGTAGTCAAGCCAGGCTTCACAGGGCTGGTTACCTCTGCTAACTTTTTTCATTTATTGGATTGAAGTTACACCAGTTACACACACACCTCCAAGCCTTTTCCCCTATTAACTTTCCTGCAATCTGCATAGTTGCTGATTTCCTACAAAAATATTGAAGTTGGGGAATTATTCTATGCAAAACTTACAAAACACACACATGAAAATTTTCCAACATTCACAGGATAGGCACTGCAATATTTTACCTTGTCAAAGGACATCTGCAAAACTGTGCCCCAGTGATTGTCCCTGCAAGGATTCGTTGGGGTGTATTCCTCTGGCTGCACAATTCTATTCCAGGTGAATCCTGTGTCACTAATTTCTGAGCTCTGGATTTGCTGGGCATGTGGGTTTCTTACTCAGTGGCATTTCAATGTAAAGCATTTCAGTTCGTCCAGGGAACAACATTCATCTTTCTTTCTCAGGCAGAAGAAAAAAAGAGAGAAGGAGAGAAGAAAAACCCATGTATGCTAATCTCTTCATGAACCCTATCGTGAAATTTCTCCAGCAGCAATTAAAAAAGAAAACTTTTTCATTTCAAATACCAGATTTGCTCTGAAAAATATTGCTGTCAGGGCACATAAATCAAAGACTAAGAGGAAGCAAGAATCCATGGAGAGTATCTACTGAGACCTCTGTTTAGAAATCCAGTTTCCTTCTTCCCTGGACTCTGCATTGCTTTTCACTCACTTTGTAGTCCAAGCACATGTGAAGTGCTTTAAAGAAGGTTTACTGTACCTCTGCTAGTTGTGCCTGTAATGTGGTGGCTTTTGCTGGAAAATAAATCAATTGGCCATCTGTGGAGAGCTTGGGACTTCAAAGATCCCTACATAGTGGCAATTGTTGCTCAGGAGACTTTTACTCAGCAAATTTCACTCAGCAAATCACACTCCATCATCATTGCGGATATATTTGCTTTCCTCCTTTTAAAGGAGGTTTGTAGTATCATGGACAATTATACCCCAGACTAGGCTTCATATTAATGGGATTCAGGGGTCAAGTTGTACTGAAATTTGTGACCATTTCAAATATGAATGAATAAATCAAAGCAATGTATCTGTTGTCTTAATGTGTTGTCTTGATGGTCTCTGTACAATAGTCTTTCTTTCTTTCTCTTTCTTTCTTTCTTTCTTTCTTTCCTTATATTTTGCTTTCCTCCAAAAACAGATCCTTAACTGACAGAACTGAAATGGAAGAAAACATAAAGCCACCACACTGATGCAGTTCTTAAAATACCAGTGCTATTCAAGAAGAACAAAATAGTACTTACTAACTTCCAAAATAACAATAGTTAAAAAAAATAAAGAAGGACAGAAAAAAAGTCTGTCTTATCAAAAGGAAAAACCCCACAAGAGTGGGATAAAGCAGTACATAATGTGCAAAGCAAACACCTCATCAGGACTGACACTGATGACCAATAATGAAATAATGAGTACATAATATTTTGAGTTAAGAAAGGTCCACTTTACTTGACCCTTTTATCTATTTAGATGGATGGAATCTGGGACAGAGCAAGAAGGAGGTGCAGCCTGATGCAAGTCCAGCTGAAGCCAGGTGTCAACCTGTGACTACTTCCTCAGCTGTCCCTTGGACAAAATATCTGATCCCAAGGGCAATCCAATATCATGGAATATTCCCTGGCCAGACATTTTCTGGGAGGCAAACCTAGGGCACTCCCCCAAAGTCCCAAAACTTTATAAGAGACAGCAAAGTCCCAGGTCAGCCTGTCTGGAAAAAACGTCTTCACCTGCCAACAGAAGGACAGCATTGAGAGGTTTATTCTAGCCTCCTTAGGGAGGGAATTCCAAGGTCTGGGGCATCCACTGGGAAGGCCTTCTCTTGTGATCACACTGACTCTGCTTGTGTATATGATGGAAATTAAAGAAGGGCCTCTCTTACAGATCTTGTATGGGACATATGGTCTGTCAGATAGCCTGGATCTAAACTGTATAGGGTTTTGCAGATCATAACTAGCCCTTTGTATTGTACCCAGAAACAGATTGGCAGCCAGTGGAGAAGGTGAGTTGCATGATTCAGAAATAAAATGGAGCATGTGGGATGGCATAAGAAGGAGGAGATCCCTAAGATATCCAGGTTCCAACCTAGAGAGCTTTGGAAATCAGCATGTCAAAGGTCCTGGAAAGGGGGAAAGTTTTTGTAGGAACTGGTTGTTCTTTGCAACAAATGGGACAACTAGATTATCACATAGCTTTTCCTCCCAGCATTAGTGTGGGCTGAAACTTTAGAAAACTTTTTAAAAAACAGGTGTTAGCGCACATGTCAGTGCCCATACCTAATCTTGGCATCCCCTACCTGATCCTTACTTCTCTGGCACTTTTTGAAATCATAGTTTCCCTTTCTTTGCAAAGTAAGGGAGAAATACGGATTGGGTATGGGATGCCAAGATCAGAAATGCGATGCTTCCAGATTGCGCATGGAGGTGTGCAGTAAAACCCATTTAAGTAAGGTTTTCAAAAGTTTTCAGCCCATGCTGAAGCTGGGAGGAAAGGTAATCCTATCACTTCATTCTCGGGAAAGTCCTGTGAATGTAAAATGGCACTAGAATTACTCTTTATTTGCGGAATAACAACAGAATTATGGTGACATCATGCAATGCCATCTGATAATCTATGCACAATCGCACGATAGTGACAGGAGCATCCTGCTATGCTTCTGTCACTTTTGGCCATGTGATAAAGTCCCTTGTCTATGAATCCATACCTCTGGAACAACTATCATAATCATGTTTTAATTTTACAATAGTTTTCCTACTACCACCTCTTGACAACCCAATTCCCCTGGTGCACTTTTGTCTCACATTTGTGGGACTTTCTACTTCAGCAATGGCTTCAGATCAATTCTGTCAAGCCAAGCTAACCTCTTGACAAAGTGTCTGCTATTCTAAAACCAATGAGATCATAAAGAGACATGGAGTGAATTTTCTGAATGATGAATGCTGTGGGCAGTCATGCCTTGCTGTCTTTGCAAGTGATTCTATTTTATTACACTTTGTCCTAATACAGTACTGTGAGAAAAGAATGCAAGTGCCTTATTCCAGAAACTATAAAGCTAAGCAACTACAACCTGGACTTGATGCTTGGTAGCACCATAACATTTAAAGGCCCACAGCAAGCCCTTTAGTTAAAAGACTTGTCATTCAGGCCTTGAATAAAGCAATAATTCTAGGCTGAGGTTAGCTCTTTTACCTGTCATGTAGGCTATTTGCCTCTGATATAAAATGGAGGCTGGGATCCACAAGTCACTAAAGCAGACAACCTTCAATTTATGCCAATTCAGTTCCATCCACTTTCAAATGATAGCAATGGCTTACATATACATGCTAACCCAGATGTTGTCAGGATCTTACTATAAAAAAGTTCTTCCCAATCTTTAGGGAGCATCTGTTTCCTTGTAATTCAAATCCACTGGTTTGCATTCTAGTCTCTAGTGCAGCAGAAAACAAGTATGCTCCTTCTTTTGCATGACATCACAGACCATGCCAGGTCTTATCCCTTCAGAGGTTTGGCACTGGCAGAATTCTCCTTCAGCTCACAGAAACCCTCTAGCATGAAATACACAACTAAAACATTCCTGAAAAATGCCTAAGTAATTTCTGTTTAAAGACCTCCAAAGGTGAAGAGACTATCATCCTCTAAGACTGTCAATTCCAAGTTCTTCCCAGTGTTTATTTAGGTGGAATTTCTTCTTTTGTAATGTGAATTTGTTGACTCATGTTCTAGTCTCTGACCAGCAGAAAGCAAACTTGTTCCCTCTTCTACATGACATTGCTCCAGATATTTAAAGATGGGTATCATGTAGCCTCTCAGTTTTCTCTTCTCAGGCCAGTTCCTTAAGTTGTTCCTTAGAAGACTTGTTTTCCAGATCTTTAATCATCTTCATCACGCTTTGCTGGACATGTTCTTGAACTGTGGTGCTCAGAACTTGAGACATTATTCCAGGTGAGGTCTGACCATCGCAGAACAGAGTAGGACTACTACGTCTATTGACCTGGACAGTATGTTCCTGTTGATGTAGCCCAGAATTGCAGTTGTTTTGGTTTTTTGGCTGCTGCATCAGACTGTTGACTCATGGGTAGCTTATAGTCTGCTATGATAACATCTAGAGAGTCAAATGATCTCCATCCTTGGAACAAAGGTATAGGGCAAGGTTCAGAATTGTGAGCCTCCCTCCCCATCAATATTGTTCAGTTCAGTTCCCAGCAGTCCTAACTAGCACAGTCAATGATGAGGAATGCTGGATACTTTAGTTCAAGAAAATTAGTTCTAGAAAATCTGGAGGGTCACAAAATCCCCTTCCTTTCTGTTCCTAGTAATTCCAGCCATTGAGGGCCAAGCTTGCTTCTGTCTGCAAAACATAGGCACAAGACAAGCTATGTTAAATATAGTCACAGAGCAACCCTAATGGGAAAAAAATAGATGAAGCTATTGCAGTAGCTACTGAATCTAAAAATGATTTGGGCTCTTTGCATCCCAGTCTATGTTAATCAAGATTTTGTATAATTATATCCTTAATCAGGGCTCCTTCAAGTTCACTGTGTGCCATGATTATAGTGAACATGGAAATACTAACGTAGGGGTTTAAAATAAATATGGAATTCTGAGAAATAAAGTAATGTTTTGGTCTATATTGAAAAAGCCTAAAATAAAATTATGGAGTCACCACCACTATATCACTCATTGCCACCGCCACTGTTCCCAGGCCCCCCCCACAACAGATAAAGGTGGTAAAAGGGTGCCTGGCTTCATCCACATGGCCAGGCATCCCCTTCCAATGTCACAGGCTGCAGCTTGAACCACAAGAGAACAGCAGTGGAGTCAGGTAAGGGGGTGCGCAACTGTCCGGTCATCTGCCTGTTGCAAACAGGGGTTTTCTAGACCCGGATAAGGGCTGATTGGGCTGTGATTGGGGTAGATATGCTGAATTAGTGTCTGGTCTGTCTAATCCTGGTCCAGAGCTATTGACCTGCATCATCTGAACAGGATGGTGACAGGCTGGGTGGAAATGGACCTTTTAGCCTGTGCATACACCCTCATTGAATAATAAGCTTAATTCAACTATTTAAGCTCCACACATTTTGAGCACATTTGTAGCCCAATTTGTGTGGCTAGTCATCAGTGATTCTGGGAGCAGCAGTCCAGCAACTCCTGCAGACCCAAGATTGGAAGCCATTGAAACATACAGGAGCAAGTAAGTGCCATGGTCTCAATCCAAAACAAGGATTAGGACCTGGATATGAAGTAAAAGGCGCTAAAGGAGGTGTAAAATGAAAGCAGAATCCCTTAAGGATGAAGTGGGGGGAATAACTGATCCTCTATGTGCCTGGAATACAAATCCTATAGTTCCCAATTAATGGCTATACTGGGTCAAGCTGATGAGCTTATAGGACAAACTATCTAGAGGTCCAAATGTTATCTAATGTAATTTCTAGGGGGCAAATATTTTCCTCACCTTGTCATTAAGAATAATAGAACGAGAGAGTTTGAAAGGACCTAAATGACTATTCAGCCCCCTGCCATGCAGGAATACATAGCTAATGTATTCCTGAAAGATGACAATACAACCTGTTTTTAAATGCTTCCAGTCAATGACTCTCCAAGGCAGGCATTTCCAGTTTTTACCATTAGGAATTTCTTAGGTGGAATCTCCTGTCATTTTAATCAATTGGTTCATGTCAAAGTTTCGGAGGTAACAGAAACCAAGCTTGGTTCATCTTCTACATGACATCCCTTCAGATATTTAAAGATGTCTCTAACATATTACCTAAAATCTTAGAGCTGGAAGAGACTACAGGGGCCATTTTGTCCATCCTGAACATGCAATAATATACAGCCTTAAGCCCTCCTGAAAGATGGCACCCAACGTGTGTTTAAAGAAAAGTCCATCACTCTCTAAAGCAGTTCTACTGTCAAACAGTTCTTACCATCAGGAGGTTCTTCCTAATGTTTACATGCAAACTCTTTTCTACAAAATAATGCTAACTCAAGAACAGATCAGTATCTATAAATTGGATTGATACTAGACCAAATGCCACACAGTAGCTTTTGTTGTTTAGAGTCACAGACATTTAAAATCAAGGTTACCTACAGAATGTTTTATGACTACAACCAGCTATGCTTGAAAGACCTTTATTTTCTGTTTCAACTAGGAAAAAAAAAAGCAAGGAAGGCATATTAAAGGCAAAATGTAGACTGAGAATTAAAAAATACACGCAAAAGCAAGCAGAGTAGAAAAATAGATGAATAACATGTCAGGAAACATTGGAACAATCCTTATTTAGAAATGTACTCAGGTTAGGTTCTTGGTTGATGAAAACAAGTCTGCTATGCAAGTTAAATTTGGCGAGGTATCTCTAAAATTCAGATTTCAAGAATAACACTGGAGTTTGCATTCCTTTAAAAATATTACGGTTGAAGGGCTAATAGACTTTTTTTTGGCAGGGGAAGAAATGAGATATACTTCACAATAACATTTGAAAAACAAAGACATCTTGCCAAGTTTCAAAGTTTTGCAAAAATAAAAGAATGTCTGAGATTCTTGCTTCTGTTGTATGTAACATTTCTAGTCCTTTCTGTTAGAGCGGCTGGTAATAATATGCATTTTGTCTGCTTTCAACTTGTCCCATTAATTCCTTTTCCATAATAGTTTGTGCCTAGAACAAATAAAGTAATAAGGGTGACAACAGACGACAGAATGTTCCGTTGATCAAGCACCTGCCTTTGAACTGAATAATGAATTACATTTAAATAATTTTGCATATTACCAAAGCTGCAAGATAGGCTTCTTTTTGAAATAATGTAAGAAGGCAACTTACCATTCAATAAACAAAAGCTACAATTTGTTGTTAGAAGGAATGTCTAACTTAACATTTTTTTTCTTCTTTCATCCTATATTACATTAATACCCAAGAGGGAAAATACCTTAAAAAATAATCAAGCTTTCCCTGAACTTGCAGTCCTGTCAATTAAAATGGCCCCTTGTAGATTAAACAGCTAAAGTTTCTGCCTATTAATCTACCAGTTAAGCTTGTCATCCCATACTGAGGGACGAGAAAGACATTTGTTGCATTCTCATTTCCATGCAGAAATGCCCACCTCCCACCTCCCCAAACTGCCAACGGAAGGGAAGTCATCTTTCTTTGAAATCCATGCATATGTAAGGCTTGTGGTTGCATTTGGGTGAGATGCATACAAACCAAACAACAGGAAGGTAGCTATTGCGGGGAGGGGGGGCAAGTTGAGGGTACTCCTTCCCCAAAACAGATTTCTGCCCCCATAATTATTTTTTCTTTGGTACCAAATTTCTTGTCTTGCAGTAATTTATAATGTCAGTTTCACATTTAAATCTGCAGGATTCCAGATCAGCTACTTAATTTAATATTCTAAGAGCCCATACAAACAGGCCAAAATAAAGCTGCTTTAGGTCATTTTGGAGGTATGCTGTTTAAATGCTGCATGCATCCTAAGAGTCCGGAAGCCGCACCAAAGCCACACTCCAGTCCTTAGGAGTGGAGCACAGCTTTGGCGCAGCTTTTGGCCTCATAAGATGCGTGTGTCATTTAAACAGCATACCTCCAAAGTGACCCGAAGCAGCTTTATTTTGGTCTGTCCGTACAGGCCCTAAATTATAAGGATTATTAACTAAGCAAAGTCTCCTGGTCCAACCTCCCCATCCTGTCTTACTGGGCATCAGCTGCTGTGGGCAATGGAAGGTTGTCCTGTCAGTTTGGGCACAGCTGTATTTATTTATTTGTTATTTTTATTTATTTCATTTACATGCCACCTTTCTCCTCGGAGGGACCCAAGGTGGCTCACAGAGAAAACGTCTTAAATGTCAATAAAATTCAAACAATTCAAACATCTACATTCAGTATAAAATCACATAAAATATACAAAAGTTAAAAACAAACTAAAACCCTAACCACATATGCCATAAAAACCACCCTACACATTATATACAAAATGCCTGCCTGTATAAAAATGTTTTTATTTGCTGGCAAAAAGTCAGCAGGGAGAGGGCCAGACTAGCCTCCTGAGTAAGGGCATTCCAGAGGGTGGGAGCAAGCACCAAGAAGGTTCACTCTCATGTCCTTACCAGGTGAGCCTGTGATCTTGGAGGGACAGAGAGAAAGCCTTCTCCAACAAATTTTAGGGCTCTCACAGGTTCATATGGGGAGACATGGTCTCACAAATAGTCTGGACCCAAGGTGTTTAGGGCTTCATAGGTCATAACCAGCACTTTGAATTGTGCCTGGAAATAAACAGGTAGCCAGTGAAGCTGTTTTAACAAGGGAGTTATATACTCCCTGCAACTGGCATGGTGACATTTCACCCCCTTCCCACAACAATCTTCAGTGCAACAGTCAGATGCAAGATTCTTGTTACTATTTCTCATTGTACTAGAGATCATTGGCAGGAGGGGGATGGAAACATCCTAATCAACAAAAGAAGGGAGCATAATCACTTACAGCAACTGATGTTGCTGGAATACGAATTAGTTACAGATTAAGTTACATAGTCATAACTGCAGTTTTGAAGTCCATCCATTGTTTATGCATCCAAAGAAAGGAGTCTTGCAAAATTACCAAGAAAATGAGTACAGAGAAAATAGAAGTGCTCTAGGTGTGAATGATTCTCAGTTGTGCTTCATTGGTAAACTATGGAGACCAAGGACTATGATGTGCTACTCCCCATGGAAGGGGCAGGATGTGTCACACCTTTAAAGCTTTAAAATTTAACATCCCCAAAATCAATGCAAGCATAACGGATGTTGAACTTTTTCATCCGCCTCAAAAACTGTCATGGAAAATATACAATAAGATGGCAATTCAAACATTTCTGTTCTTTAAGGCAAGCTTCTGTTATGTCTGAAATAACCGTTTTATCATGGTGCCAGGAAGCAATGCTTTCTGGTATTTCTTCAATATTTCTCTTAACAGTGTACAGAAACTCCATGCGCCATAACACAAACCCACACACAGCTGGCAAACAAGCACATTATAGCTTAGGAAATGACATCATTCATAATTAAGGATAGACCACATGCTTCAGATTAAAAAGAACAATAGGCACACTTACTCATACGGACTTATGCACAAACCATTTGGCCCAAAATTAAAACCTACCCAGCCACAGAATGCTGGCTACACAGAAATCAGTCCTGCTCCTAATGCTAAGCAAGGGGGCTTTTGAGTCTGTGAGAAACCATTTTTAATCTTATCTTCTTCTACCTTATGGAGAGAGATGACAGCTGCTCACATTTGAGAGCCTCAATCAGGTTCCCTGGTGTCAGCTTCGGCACAGATTTCTGGGCTAGTTTTGGCTCTGGAAAAAGCACACAGATAACCTTGGCCCTGGATTTAAATGGACAGATTGGTAGAAATCAGTCCAAAGCACAAGACCAGCCTCTGATGTTAGGCAAAATAAGATAAGGTTCCATTTATTTGGACTTCAGCTCCCAGAATGCCCTAGACAGCAGAGAAGCTAGTGGCCATGTTAACTGTGGGATTCTGGGAGATAAAGTCCAAAAAAGTAACTTATAATATTAAAAACAGGTAAGGCTTCCCTTCTGACAAATTTGTCTACTTGTATCCAACTTGTAGGGGGACATGCTCATCTCCATTATTATGCCCAAGAGAGCCAGAGGTGTCAAAGATGGTCATATGGCCAGCATGACTGCATGGAATGTTGTTACCTTCCCACCAAAGTGGAACCTGTTTATCTACTTGCACTTTTACACGCTTTCGAATTGCTAGGTTGGCAGAAGCTGGGACTAGTGATTGGTGTTCATGCCGTCACACAGCATTTGAGCCTTGAACTGCTGATTTGTGGACCTTGAGAGTGTCAGAGTCTTTAACTGCTGAGCCACTGAATCCTCTACAGCAGGCCTATATCCAGAACCAAATTGTTGGCTGCCATTTAAGAGTTCTGTAATAAAATACTATTAATTATGAGGAGGGATCATTTACATTTTCAGCTACAGGTGTTAAATTATCTTGGACCAGCCCTATGGAAGGATTAAAATTTGGGATCAAGTGGGCTGATTTCATGAATAAATGTCATTTCATTACAGAAGATGGCGCAAAAGACCAGAATCCTATTGGTGTCGTAATCATGTTCAAGTTCCACTACAGGAGAAGTTGCATTTTTGTCTAAAATAGAACAACCATATTCTGTTCAAATGTTTTGGAAATGGGTTGTGAATGTAGAACATTCCTCATAGATTCACATTATACATGGATTCACGTTGCAGTTTTGGTTGTCTTTTGTCATTTTCGCTATTCATAAGTGAAGAAGCATTGTGCAGTTGCTGTGTAATGCTGTGAGCATAAAGTGACAGTGTAGGACCTTGGCTCTTAGGTTACACTCACAGCCAGGGATGGACAAATCTGCCAGTTTTGGTTTCTCCCTGTTTCTCATTGTTCTAGTCTAAAGGTAGTTCTGTTCTCTTTCCCCTTCAATTTGATATATATATATATATATATATATATATATATATATATATATATATGGCCTGTATAAAAAACTGATGTATTTTTATATCCAGTTTTTGAAGTTTCGATTGATACACAAAAATGAATCTATTAGGAAAAAGATGCTTACAAAATTGCATGCATATTTATACACACCTGGAAAACATACATATCTGAAATAATATATTTTGATGTAATAATTTTCTATGCTTTACTATTCTGATATGTTATTTTCTCCTAATATACACATTTTAGTGCATAGTTTTTACTATATCATTAAATTAAAATAAAATATAAATACCAAAGCACAAGGAGTGCACCAAGGAATTTCAGACTCAATCACAGAGGTCCTGGGCATAAAGCTTATTTGAGATTTGTATTAATATAAATAAAATAAGAAATATATCCAAAAAGAAAAGAAAATAAAAGAAAAAAGTAATTCATGCCTAGAACTCTTATTATTTACTGTGTTCAGAATCCCTTGGTTAGTTTCTAACTGGCTGACTGAAAGTTTAAGTTATTGCCTCGCTCAGCATTTGGGAGCTGAAGGAAAATTTCATTTCGGGAATACAGTTCTTATTGGGAGGCACTGCCATCATTTTGTCCTTCCCTCATAGAGATAACTATCCTCAGTGAGACATTTTACGCTTTTCAAGCGCCCTTGCCTTCAGGGAAGAGCAAGAATAAGAAGTGTTGTTGTTGTTGCTGTCGTTGTTGTCATCAATGTATCTGTAATTTATGCAAACTGTCTCTGTGCAAAACTTGTGTTCTTTCTTTTTGAGAAGTAAAGGACACAAATAGAGAGAGGAAAGACAGGGCTGACTGGTGGATTATTTTAAGAGAAACAAAGAACCCATCCTTACAAGTCAGTGCAAAAAAACCCAGCTGCCATTGTGATTTTGAGCAATTGCACAACTGTGTAATTTTGCATTATTTGGCACAGAACCCTGTTCTTATCCTTGTCCTCTTGACAGTACCACAAAATACAGTGAGGAAATTAACTTTGCAGTGCCCTGTTCTGTGCAATGAAGGAGCAAGCAATGCTTGCAGGGGTCATCTTCTCTGGAGATCATTAAACACAGGTTGCATTTCTGTCTTTGGGGATGTTTAACTGTGAAATGGCATGGCATGGGGGTGGGCAGGCATTATTCCATAATTCTATTATCCCTAGAGATTAGAAATTGTTGTTATGTTGCTGTTGTTAAGATATTTCTATGCCATTTCATGCATTTTCTGAACCGCATGTAAGTAAAATCAATATAAGCAATTTAAAAATAAATAACAATACATGTTTAAATGGATGAAAAGTATATTAAACAAATTAACAAGTTAAAACAGGTTCATAAGGCTAAAACAATTTTAAACCATGAGCCTGGGTGTTAGGAAAGAACTCAAAAAGGCTCCAAGGACTTTTATGATTTAGAAACAATAAAAATCATTTAAACTTTCTAAAAAATTATTAAAGAATTGAATAAATTAACCAGTTAAAACAGTATAAAATGATGTAGGTATGCACATCAGATGAAACTACTAGGCCCCAAAAGTTGTTAGAAAAAGCCAAATTTTAAAAAGCCAAGTTGGTGCCAGAATAAAGCAAACATTAGCACCGGTCAGGCCTTCAAAGGGCGGACATTTGGCAACTGAGTGCCACAGGTAAGAAGACCCTCTTCCACATTTTCCAGTAGTGTATTGCCCCCACTGGCTGGTCACCAAAGAGGGCCCTGAGAGCAGACTTGTATCTTTCAACAGCTGGACATAGAAAGAGGCTCGCCTCCAAGCTTAAACCAAAACCAACAGTGGAGATTTTCTCACACAATAACTGTAATCTGGAAACAACACTGTTAATATAGTTATTAAAAAGAGAAAGAGAGAGAAGAGAAATGAGGATAATGAGCATTTAAGAAGCACTCCTAATTGTATATTATATCTGGATGAGATCCTGAATCATCACCATAAGTATGACGATAGAGCTTCATCATCATAGCTACAGCTAGCACTGCTGCTCACCTACCCTCACAGCATGGTAGCACCCTAACGGAAGCATTCCTAAGGATCTGGAGTTCAGGGAGCTGGGAAATGGTGTTTGCAGTGGTTGTGAGATGTCTTGAGAACAGGCAGCTAGAAAGACCCCTGGGGTCATGTCACAATTGCTTGTCCAAAAGCACTCAGAGACCGGGGCTGCATCCACACTGCAGAAATAATCTGTTTCGACACCACTAATCCTTGGCTCAGTGCTATGGAATTCACTCTGGTGCCACAACATACTACAGTCCCCAGAATTCTATAGTATTGAACCATGGCAGTTAAATTGGCTTATATCTGCAGTGTGGATACAGCATGGGAGTGTGCTGCAGGTGTTATTTCCCAGCACATGCTGTGAAGGTAGTTTTGGGGGATCAGCTTTAGTCATTCATGACCATAAACACAAATCTCCAGCAGCTAGGATACTGTAAGTCCAGTTTATGGTATTGTAACTGCTGAACAGCATGCAAACTTCCGTCATTGTGTCATTCTCATGTGTCACTTTTCTTTGAACCTCCGTGGATAGGCAGATCTTAGCTCCTTGATGACATTTGTCTGCATCAACCTGAGGAGCAGATTTACATGCTGTAGGGATTTTTTTCACTTGAAGAAAATATTGGAAACAGAACCTGTACAATTGGAACTGAGATCCTGTTTGATGGGAAAGAATAGAGAAGAGTTGTAAGAAGAGAATATTTAATATATGCTTCTCTTCAAATCTATATTGTTTTAGAATTGGAGCAAAAAGAAGTAAGTAGATTAAGCCCCTGTTTACAATGTAGCAATTTTCCCCAAACTCCATTCCTTTTCCAATTGTCACACTCATTTCTTTTTCTTCCTTTGAGATCAGTTGTTCCATTTACTCCAGGAGAAATCTGAAGAGATGGAGAGACTGCTCAACTGTTGTTGAGCTTCGCAATCATGAACTTGGCAAACTCAGGCCTTTCTTTCTTACCTACTCTCTAGTCCTAGCTGTGCTTTTACAGCCTTCTGTTCCATGGTTTACACACCACAGAATGATGCATCAAAGTAAAGTTGAAAGATAACCAATAACCTACCCCAACAAACATACTGAGGTGATGTTCTAAACAGTGGAAGGAAAAACACCAGGGAGAGTTCACAAGAGAGAACAAAGAGAAACCACTCCTATCAGACACAGCTTTAATCTTCAATGTCCTTTTCCTCTGTGCCATCAAGCTCATTGTCTACAGACCACAGGTGCAGAACATAAAAAGACAACAAGCATACAGATGAAAAAGCAGGCGGGAGTGATAGCTGATGCAATCTGCCTCCCTGCCAGTATGATCTTCACCTTGACACTCATCTGTACACCTGTTCAGCAAAGATGACCTTTCTTCCATACCTCCAAATGTAAACTTTGTTATTAAAAGAGCTGCTTTTGAGGATACCTAAGGAGCATCTAGCATGCCCTGCATTAAGTGTGAGACTTCAGCCTTTAATCAAAAATTAGCCCTGGAGTATGCTTTGAGAAGCAGGCCACTCTCCTGGGAACTTAATGCAATGATCCCAATGAGGGCGGACAAAGTTCAGCTCACGCAGGTGCCCCCTGGATGTCAGTTCATGTATCCACTGAACCTCATCACCAGTCTTCCAAAGTGTCCACTCCACCCCAAATAATTTTTTGTGGTACAATTTTTGGACAACCTTTTATCCCCAAAACATTCAGAATCTCTTTTTTTGTGTATTGGAACGTATAATCATCTCTCCATATCCATGGATTGCACGCCTGTTTAAAAATATTTTAAATATATATACATTCCAATAAGGAAACCTTGACTTTGAAATTTTATATAAGGGACATCATTTTACTGTACCATTGTATTTAACTGGACTTCAGCATCCATGGATTTTAGTATCCACAGAGGGCTCTAGAACCAAACTCCAGTGGCTAATAAGGGTCCACTGTATATTGATCTTTTCCAGTCTATGGTCCACTACTTTGTTTTCCAGATTTGTTGACAGATTTTAGTCAGAACTGTACTTGAATCTTTAGATTGAAGCACTTTTATTGATATGTCATTTGTTCCTGGTGATTTACTCTTCCCAATTGCTTTAAGTGTGGTTTTTACTTCACTTTTCAGAATCTGAGGTTCATCTTCATGTTTTTCTTCTTCCCGTGTGAAATTTATACGTTCACATTTTTATATAGCTCTTCTATATATTGTTCCCATTGTCTTTATTCCTTCTTGGTCTGGCTTGTTGCATTTAGGTCACATTAGCCACAAAGGATTCTGATTTTGAATGGCAACTCTGGGGGACAGTAGGCTATTTCCCCTCAGTGTTGCTTCTCTGTTCAAATTTAGGACATTCTGTGGCTAATTCGGAGCTTCTTTCAGCAGCAGCAGCAACAACATTAACAACTAGGCATCTGCATATTCTTTTGCTGTGAGTACAAAGCAGCTTCAGAGGGATTTAGAACAAGAAAAAACTCATGGGGGCATCAGAATAAGAGCCTTATGCAGCATCTTTCAAATAACACAACATCAACATCATTTAGTACTGAGGGATTATACTTATGGATCTCTTTACCACGTGTATTTGGGTCTTCAGGGATATTACAGTATATACTCAAGAGAGCTGTAGTGCTCAGTAGTTCTGAAGATCTTGCAAGGATTTGCTGCTAATTAACATTATGTTCTTTTACACTAGAAAGAGGCTGGTCATAAATTATGCCGCTGTGGTTTTAATTGCAGTTTATGAGCTGAATTCAACTGAAGCCTTGAAATTTGTCACTGATAAATTGTAAACAGAGATATCAGAACCAATTAGGAGATGTGTCACCAATGGCCACTACAAAACTCCAATCAATGCTACTAGAATTATTATTTTTTTGCCTGAAGGTAATCCACATTATTTTTATTTCAGTCTTCATACAATCTGACTATACATACTTTTTTTTAAAAAGGCCTCCAACTAGCATGAATGTAGGGGGGGGGATTTCTTTTAGCCCTCAGCTGTTGTGATGTACAGACTGAGATTTTGGATTGCATCCTTAGTTCAAATCTCATCTCAGCCAAGAATTCACGGGGCATCCCATTCTTCATTTGTCGATCGATCCATCAATCCATCCATCCATCCATCCATCCATCCATCCATCCATCCATCTGATAAAGTATTACTGAACCTAAAGTTCTCATATGAGAAATTTCAGTTTGAATTTTGGGGTGAGGGGTAAAGTGAAGTAGCACATTTGATGATGTGCCCTTTTTTAAATTCAGACTGGCTCAGAAAAAGCCAAATAATATTAGTGTTGTTCTTGTTAATAGAATCATAAAGCTCATGTGTTTCCCCTCATCTACTGGGAGGGAGATCAAACCCCCATGGATCAGAAGTGCCCACTGTAGTTATTTTAACTTATTAATAAAATTAAACACAGCATGACCATTTAAAATAAAAAACAAATATAATTACTAGCTAGATTAGCAAAACAGAAAGCAGAAAAAAGAATTATCACAGCTATCGCCTCCCCAAATGGTAATATTCAAACCTCTCAAGTTGACATAGTAGAGAAATTCCAAGAGTTCTACACCAAACTCTATGCTGAAGAATTGGTCCCACAGATAAACTTAATTCATTCCTCAATTCTCTCAAAATTTTGAAAATCAAGGAACCACAGTTTGCTTTACTCAACCAGCCAATCTCATTGGAAGAAGTCAATCCAAAACTTCAAACCAGGAAAACCTCCTGGATTAGATGGATTTACAGGAGAATTTTACAAGTTACGTTATAATGAAATTGCCCCATGCCTACAAAATCTATTCAATTTGATAATGTCACAAGGTCTACGTCCTCACTCTTGGCACACTTCCAGAATTGTCCCCATGCCCAAAATAAGTGACTGTCAACCTCCCACCTCAGCATTTAGACCAATAGCATTAATAAACCAGAATTCCTTAGCATTGCATCAGAGCAGTTAAAGTGGTCTCAAACTGGATGTCTGCAGTTTTAGACCAATGGCACATTGCAAGTTTTGAAATGCATTCTCACTGCCAGTCCAACTGGATTCTCTATGTAGAACATGGAAGTGCACCATCTTATCATTCTCCTCTTCGTCTAGCCCTGTACAAACCAGAAGGAAGAAAGCCAACCTTATAATGACTTATAATGTACTTTGACATATTGTAAACCCCATCCTAGCTTCCTGGTGCACAAGAGAGATCCTTTGAGAACAAACTGAGTGAAGAATTGCATCCCTATATTACTCTTTTACATATGTGTTCTGTTCTCTATCTTTCCCAGGCAGCTGCATGTACAGCTCAGGCAGAGTGCAATTTTTTAAAACAAATTTTAAAAACAGTATTTGGCAGCGTGAATAGTAAAGCAAGGCCTAGTGAAATATTATGCTAGATCCAATGCAATCCGTTGGAAATGAGACAACAGCTTGCTAAAACTGGCTTCCCATTAATAATTCCCTAGTATCAGGGGCATTAACCAGCAATAGAGCATGAAAAATAGCAAAGCACATATAAGCCTGCCAAGAAAACAATGAATGTCACCAGATTGCAAACAAATTCACGTGGAAACAGTGGGCTGACATGGACAATACACAGGGAAGCTAATAGCGGAAGAAAGTC